>NC_051409.1:5214186-5214286 GCF_015228065.2 Penaeus monodon | reverse complement strand
GTTCAATTTGTTTAACTGTCTGGTTTTGTTTTTTCTTTCCTTCCCCTCCTCCCAATTGTCATTTTCTCTTCAGTATCTTTTCCCTCTCAGTTTCCCCTGG
>NC_051409.1:5213743-5213914 GCF_015228065.2 Penaeus monodon | reverse complement strand
AAAACCCCCGGGGTAGCTCGCCCAAAAGTGGCACTCCGCGGCACCCCCAGCTGTCAGTGGCACCCCCGATTGCTTATTCGACGTATGCAAATCGACTGGCACACCGAAGGCCACGCGATTCAGAGGGTGTGATTGTGTACCGAGCAAGCACTCCCTTTCTGTGACTGTGTG
>NC_051409.1:5213174-5213400 GCF_015228065.2 Penaeus monodon | reverse complement strand
CATCATGTATATAACCCTGTTTCGTCCTATTTCTCATCCTAATCTCGCATCCTTCTCCTCCTCATGACCACATTTCCCGATCAAGTTTCTACCAAACACGAAAATAATTCACGGGAAGCCCAACTTGACATCAATATTTTTTCCGAACGCTTTCCTTCTCTTCAAAGGCGACCTCCACACACCGTTACAGCTGATCTTGGGATAAATCTTCCGGATCGCCGGTTAT
>NC_051409.1:5212327-5212406 GCF_015228065.2 Penaeus monodon | reverse complement strand
TTCACACGATTCACATATTTTCTCACGGTTGAGAGCTTAAAATAAATCATAGTGGGTAAGAAATCTTAGATACTGTTCT
>NC_051409.1:5211931-5212073 GCF_015228065.2 Penaeus monodon | reverse complement strand
ATTGAATAATGGAATCTATAAATAAAATCTAACGAAATTCAAAGTCAAAGAATATATCGCAATATAAAATCTTTTCTATCAGAATTTCCAGGAAACTCAAGATTTATATTCCTGTCGTTAAAGTGATTTTAAGGTGAACATT
>NC_051409.1:5211547-5211724 GCF_015228065.2 Penaeus monodon | reverse complement strand
CGTGCGTATGTATATGTACGTAACATAATTACATTAAAAACAGACTATTTATCTCCTCTACTTCCCCATCCCTCCCCCCCTTCTCCCTCCCCCCTCCCCCCTTCCTCCTCCCCTCCTTGCCAGTTAGCCAATTTCCTGATGCGATTCTTCTCTGTTCTTGATCGAATTATTATCTCG
>NC_051409.1:5210871-5211171 GCF_015228065.2 Penaeus monodon | reverse complement strand
CACTCCCTTTCACTATCTTTTAACACTATCATTTTGTAATCTTCAATCTAACATAAAGCTTGTTAATGACCACTATTACACAGGCTAATTACCACAAAAACTACACTAACAGCAAGAATAACATAGAAAAATAATGACATGGTTGAAAGGCATAATTAACATCAGAGTAATCATTGTATGATAAGTATCTCTAATTGTGTTCGTTTAATTAGTGTGTCGGTCAATATGAGCTTCATTATGTTGCCTGAAGATGCATATTACGTCACGATGTTCAATTAATTAAAGGGTATATTTATAGAG
>NC_051409.1:5210368-5210536 GCF_015228065.2 Penaeus monodon | reverse complement strand
CACGAAATATCTTTACCTTATCCGGAAATGATAAAAAAAAAAACTCATAGCCATATATTAAGTGTGTTCGTGTTATCAATGTTGTCTTTTTGTTTAATTTAGTTTACGGTATCAAATTGCTTTACACCTTGGAGGAAGGCTGGATATAGAAAACGGGGGATAGAACCT
>NC_051409.1:5209996-5210147 GCF_015228065.2 Penaeus monodon | reverse complement strand
CGGGGCTTTTGTTTTTCTTTGTTGTTTTTCTTATTGTTTGTTTTTGTTAGTGTCGTTGTTTTTGTTTGTCATTGCTTGAGCTTCATTTTTGCACCTTTCTTTCTCGTTCTGTACAGTCATCATTTCTCTCTCTGTTTCGTCCGCCCCCCCC
>NC_051409.1:5209581-5209704 GCF_015228065.2 Penaeus monodon | reverse complement strand
AAGAATGAACAGATCCGAACACCCCTTCCCACTCCTTGACCTACTTGGCTACGGCTTCGGTTTCGTCATCTGGAACAGCTGGCAGGCAACAAGTGCATTGCGCTTGAGAAGGCAGCAGCAACA
>NC_051409.1:5208816-5209264 GCF_015228065.2 Penaeus monodon | reverse complement strand
GACATTAACGGTTTTTAAAAAATCATACTCGCAGTAAAAGCTTTTTTTGTAACACATGTATTTCATTCTGTACATTACTCTCCACTTTTCCTCAAGTAGTCATCTAAAAATAGTACCAATTTTACGCATGTTGTCCCGTTACGGTATCAGAAGCGACGGTGCGAATAACGACGGCGGTGTGTAGTTCAGTAAATGAAGCTTCGAAGCCTTGGAACTTATAAAAAGATAGGTTAATAGGTTACGAGTTTATCCGTATTCATCCACACGCAATCCTTCAAAAATAAATAAGTGAATTGATAAATAAGAACACCACTCTTACGCCTGTTAACCCATCATGGCATCCAGAGCAACTGTGTGAATAACAATGCCTTGCGGTTCATTGAACGAGGCTTCGAGACATAAGCAAAATGAATCGTTATTAGGATCCAAACTGATTCATATTCATCAA
>NC_051409.1:5208215-5208694 GCF_015228065.2 Penaeus monodon | reverse complement strand
ACATCAAGCAAAAAGAGTCGCTATTAAGCAGGTGTTCGATTCGAGATTCGAAACACACTTGACCCGAATTTTTAACAGTACCTGTACCAGGTACTGCCCATACCCGATCCTTGGTATGCAGATATTAATGAGAGATGACTCCCATGGTGATGCTGCAAGACTAAGAGATGAAGTCATTATCATGGAAGCCAAGAGCATTACTCGTTCCTTTTGTCTCGATCATCTCGCAAGCATTTCCACCCCGCGCGCTTTACCATCTTGAGAAAATGCTTGCAAGTTATTTGCATGGTGTTAGTCTCCGTCGCTTGTGCCTGGGTGCGGTGCCGAGAAACACGGACGGGGTTGTTGACAAGATGAGTATTAATTCACATTAAGGGTCGTTACTCGGAGAAGAAATAAATAAAAGAGGGGGGGGAGGTGTTACCGTTCCAGTTTCGTAAGTTATTTAGAATTTGTGAATTTGTTGATTGGTTTGCAAG
>NC_051409.1:5207651-5207931 GCF_015228065.2 Penaeus monodon | reverse complement strand
ACAACAGCAAAATCACAATGCCCACAAAACGCAGAACGCGGATATTGAGAAAGAATTTTTCGTAAAAGACCAAAGACGGGAAGGAGGTGACAGCATCTCGATACAATCCATCACAAGCGGAGGCCAAACACCGTCACAGAATCCCGGAAGGAACTGTCATATGTAACGTCAACGGACACGCAGTCAGATAGAGACACATCGCCTTGCGCACAGGAGCCTACATTCCGAGATTTTTTTTTCCTGTTTTGTTTACGGTGGGGTGGGGGGGTATTTGATCTTT
>NC_051409.1:5207202-5207360 GCF_015228065.2 Penaeus monodon | reverse complement strand
AATTCCTCTAATAATTGCAAAGCAAATTGCAATGGAGAGGAACGTCCAGTCACCAAAGGACCCACGCAGACAGGTTCTCGGCCGTACCAGGGAAACACGAGCGTAATTATTTGAAGGGAAATGGCGTAGCATTACAGTGAGCTTCGGAGCGGAAAGAA
>NC_051409.1:5206406-5206565 GCF_015228065.2 Penaeus monodon | reverse complement strand
CAACGCCACCCCCACCGAAAAACCAACACACATCTAGAGGTGTCCTGTAGGGGCAGATCGTGACCAAAGGGGCGGGGGTAGGGGGGGGGAGGGCGACGGAAGGTCAGAATTGCGAAGGTCATCGAGGAGGCATTAAGGGGTATCGAAGGGGTAATGAAA
>NC_051409.1:5204649-5205469 GCF_015228065.2 Penaeus monodon | reverse complement strand
CATCTATAAACTCATACTGCCTTTACCCGATTCTGTCTCTCCATCTCTCCCGCTCTCATTACCTCTAAATACTACCGGCCTATTTGTCCATCCATCCACCTCATGTCACTTCTCCATCTCATGTCACTTCTCCACTTCATGTCACTTCTCCATCTCATGTCACTTCTCCATCTCATGTCACTATCCACCTCACGTCACTTCTCCACCTCTTTTCACTTCTCCATCTCATGTCACTTCACCTCACGTCATTTCTCCACCTCACGTCACTTCTCCACCTCATGCCGCTTCTCCATCTCACGTCACTTCACCTCATGTCACTTTTCCACTCCCTGTCTATTATCGCTGAGTAGGTCACGTCTATCGTCTCTCGTGTTCCCGTTGTCCGATGTGGTTAATACTGCCAGCTGATTGCAAAGATCTTTTGTGTTATTCGTCCATTATCATCGTTGCAAGTTGCAATCCATCTGCTACCTCTCTTTTGTACTCTTTGTTATTGTTATATCGCCATTGCACCGTCTGGTTTCATTATTCGTCTAGAGCGTATTCAGAAAAGGATGAAAAATTGCGTCCGATGCTGAGAATATTCGCCGTCGTATAGAATGGATCCAAGAAACGGCGAGACGAAAGGAGAGAGAGAGAGAAAAGTATACGATTTTTGTTATTTTTCCGTATCGTATAGAATGGATATCGGAGAATCATGATGATGGCAAAGACCACATGTCATTTCTCTTCAAATGTCGTCTTTAATTGTCAATGTCAGATCATAAATAACGGGGGAAAAAAGAGGTTATTTACAACCTTGGATTCAAACATGCGCGAA
>NC_051409.1:5203837-5204340 GCF_015228065.2 Penaeus monodon | reverse complement strand
TCAGAAAAAAGAAGTTAAGATAAAAATATTACATAAGAAAATGAAGGATCAAGCAAAGAAGACGGTAAATGAGGGAAAGAAGAAAAGATAAGAAAGAAGAAGGAATAAAGAGAGGGAAGAAGTGATAAACGAGAGAAAGTCTTAAGGAGATTTAGAGAGGGGGGGAGGGGGGGAGGGGAGAGGGGAGAGGGAGAAGGGGAGGGAGGAGAGGAGGTGGCGGGGAGGGAGAGGGGGAGGGGGAGGAGGAGAGAGAGAGGGGAGATGGGAGGGGGGAGGAGGAGAGGGAGAGGGGAGATGGGAGGGGGGAGGAGGAGAGGGAGAGGGGGAGATGGGAGGGGGGAGGAGGAGAGGGAGATGGGAGGGGGAAGGGGGAGGGGGAGGGAGAATGGGAAGGAGGGAGGAGGGGATGGGGGTTTGGAGGGAGGGAGGAAGGGGCTAAGAAGCGGTTCTCACGCATCACGTACTATCAGTGTCATTTCAGTGCCAGGCAGTGCTCCTTGACA
>NC_051409.1:5203140-5203405 GCF_015228065.2 Penaeus monodon | reverse complement strand
TATTCAAACACTATTCTCCAAGGTAAACTATTTCCTAACATTCTTTTTTTCTTTCAATCTCTCTAAAATCCCTTGGTTCTCGCTTCCAAAAGAGAAAAAAAAGGAAAAAAAACTTAAGAAATCACCAAGACAGGCACGCGCGAGAAACGGATCCAGCACACGCAAATCCTTTACAAAGAACGATTGCCTTATACTCTGCCATTGATCCGATGCTCTTTTGTTTCTGAACGGGTGTGTCCGAATGCGTTCGAACTCTTACGTGGTT
>NC_051409.1:5202808-5203091 GCF_015228065.2 Penaeus monodon | reverse complement strand
ACATTTAAGTTTAAGTAAAAGAAATATATTTTGAAATGTATTTTTCCCTCGTGGGGCTTTTGTCTTGTGTTTGGCAATTTTTGGCTTTATTTTTCTCGTCTCGTTTATTGATTTTTCTCTCATTGCTTGTTCGGTTTGCTTTTGTTTACTTGTTTTGTCTTTTGTTTTGGTTGCTTTTGTTTTATTTCTACCTGTTTGCTCTGAAAGTAAGAACCCAAAGGGGTTTTTAAAATTTTTAAAATCGGGAAATTTTCCCAATTTTTGAAAAGGTTCGTTGCCCCCG
>NC_051409.1:5201852-5202006 GCF_015228065.2 Penaeus monodon | reverse complement strand
CAAGCGGAGACAGGCACGGCCATGCACCCAAAGGACAGCCTGTTGCATGCCGTTATCAGCGTGCATGAGCATAACTTGGTGAACAGACCGTCAGGGTGATGACTTTGAGAACAAAAAATGTGTGATGGAAAATAGGAGTCTGTGATGGAATGGC
>NC_051409.1:5201171-5201412 GCF_015228065.2 Penaeus monodon | reverse complement strand
TCGTATGTGACCCTGTACGCATTCGTGCGCACTTCAATACGCACATTTAAGGCCAGCGTAGCGGCCTTAGATTAAACAGAAAATAAATCAGTAACCGGTACAGTATTGAAATTTATCAGTAACCGGTACAGTATTGAAATTTATCAGTAACCGGTACAGTATTACAGTATGAAAGTATTGCCCTAAAATACAAATGTCATTCGTGATAAACCGTAAGGTCGATTACGTTACTTGCCTGAAG
>NC_051409.1:5200801-5200890 GCF_015228065.2 Penaeus monodon | reverse complement strand
TCATGGAAATAGCAACCACACAAATACACACACAGGTGACTGTTCGGATGTTCATTACACTTCGCAAAGAAACGAGTGACCGCAAAGAC
>NC_051409.1:5200291-5200382 GCF_015228065.2 Penaeus monodon | reverse complement strand
ATAACCAGCTTAAGGGAAAGTCTTACGAAAGAGGGAAGGAGGAGAAGACGAGAGAGAATTTGTGGTTAGAAAGAAAAGAAAAAAAAAAGGA
>NC_051409.1:5199627-5199798 GCF_015228065.2 Penaeus monodon | reverse complement strand
GTCATTTGTCTCTCTAAATTCCATATAATCTTGTTGCAATTTATTGTCATTGCAATGTCACAGGTGCGCATGCAATTGCACTATTTCCTCGCAAAGGTTTAGCAGAAATAAATGAGGTTTTTAAGGGATATTATTTATCAAAATATGTATTTATTGTATTTTGTTTATCTG
>NC_051409.1:5199238-5199411 GCF_015228065.2 Penaeus monodon | reverse complement strand
TAGCGCAGTTATGAACGAAATGTCTCTTATCTGTTATTATTAAACGGTTAAGCGGCGGTTTAACTTTCCTTGTGTTTCTTGATTTTTTTTTTTTTTTATGTGAAAGTGTATCTATTAATATCTTCAACGTAAGTTCGCGGTTCATTGAGTATACGCTTCGAACATGCAATTAT
>NC_051409.1:5198725-5198849 GCF_015228065.2 Penaeus monodon | reverse complement strand
GTCCTCTCCATCTGGTCTCGTGCGGTCGCTTTAAACTTCTTTTTCCTCGGTTATCACAAGAAAATAATTAAAGAAAAATACTTTCACTTTCCCGCCAAGAAAGAAAGCATTTTGAAGTCGGTTT
>NC_051409.1:5198229-5198482 GCF_015228065.2 Penaeus monodon | reverse complement strand
TACAGAGGCCCATAAAAGACTCGCCATATAATGCAAATCCTCTAAAATCCGCGAAATAATCTCTTTTTTTTCTCTAAATCATCTTACATCATGATGATGATATTCACCAATCTTCGTCCCTTTGTGATTTATTTTCGTACACCTCATTCCCTTTATTTGAACGATAGAGTTGGCCTTGGTTAAGAGATATGATAATTAAGATAATCTGGATTAAGATAATGCGAACGGAAAGCAAATCCACAACGAGGGGTCG
>NC_051409.1:5197838-5197950 GCF_015228065.2 Penaeus monodon | reverse complement strand
GTGTAACCGCTTTCCAAAAACACATAAAACAAACAAATGAATAAACAATAAAAAAAATAAACAGCTATAAAACAGTGAAACATTCCCCCCAGCTATAAAACAGTGAAACATT
>NC_051409.1:5197029-5197811 GCF_015228065.2 Penaeus monodon | reverse complement strand
TCTCTCTCTTTCTCCCTCACCCTGCACTCATCCCCTCTTTTCCCATTCTCCTTCTCCTTCATCTTCATCTTCTTCCTCTTCTTCCCTATCTCCATCTTTCTCTCTTCGCTTCTGTTCTCTTCCCATCTCTTTCCTCTCTTCCTGATCTTCTCTTTCTCGTATCCTCCTTTAAATCTCTCTCCCTTTCCTTCCCTCTCTCTCCTCTTCCCTCTTTCTCCTCTTTCTTCCCCTTCTTTATCTCTCTCTCCCTCTTCCTCTCCTTCCTTCATTTTCCCTCTGCGTCTTCCCCTTTCCACTCCCTCTCTCTCTCTCTCTCTTTCTCCTCCCTTGTCCCTCTCCCTCTCTCTTCCCTTCCCCCTCTCCCTCTCCCCCCACTCCTTCCCTTAACCCCGCCTCACCCCCCCCCCTTGTCCCTTTCTCCTTCTCTCCCCCCCCCTGCTTTCCCAGCCACTCTCCCTCTCTCTCCCTCTCCCTCTCTCCCTCTTTCCCTCTCTCTGTCCCTCCTTCCCTCCTCTCTCCCTCCCTCCCTCCCCCCCGCTCTCTGTCCTCCTTCCCTCCTTCTCTCTCCCTCCCCCCTCTCCCCCATCTCCCCCCCCCCCTCCACATACCACAACCATCCCCCGCTCCCCTTTAAGGGCGACCATAAAACAGTATATAACGAAACGGTCTGTACTGAAGTTAACGCCGAGAGTTTAAGGAAACGAAGGGAAGATAGACGGACGAAAGATGGATAGGAAGAATGAGGGATAAGGACGGAAGGGGGGGGATAACGAGGGAGGGAG
>NC_051409.1:5196793-5196886 GCF_015228065.2 Penaeus monodon | reverse complement strand
GAAAATTACAGGCCATAAGATTTGCAAAAATACATTAAAAGTCTCGTAAATATGTCTATGAAATAATCAGAGACACGAACGCAAGGTAATAAA
>NC_051409.1:5196473-5196603 GCF_015228065.2 Penaeus monodon | reverse complement strand
GAACCAATAAGGAAGCTTGGAAGCGAAAAGGGGGCCATAAAATCAGAATTGGCAACAGAGGATATATTATACAACATTATACAGTATTATACAGTATCTTTGCATTTTTTAAGAGTAGTCATTTTCGCCT
>NC_051409.1:5195859-5195944 GCF_015228065.2 Penaeus monodon | reverse complement strand
GGCCGAGAACCACAGAGCAGTAAATCAAAATTAATTTCCTTGTTTTTCATTATTTGCTTAGAGTTATGTCAACGCTACGGTCGTG
>NC_051409.1:5195457-5195692 GCF_015228065.2 Penaeus monodon | reverse complement strand
GCATAGAACTTATTTACTTATTTATTCTTTCTTATCAAGATATAGCAATTAATTTTATCAACACGACTTTCATCGAATGAATATGAAATGACTTCGTAACAAAAGAACAAAAGAACAACTATTGTCTCTCATGTCATTTGCATATTTGAAACTCTCTTCTCCGTCTCGCGAGCATCTTCATCTCCCGACCAGGTCACTTCCGGTTATGTGGGATGCTGAGGCTGATGCTGAGGAG
>NC_051409.1:5194803-5195147 GCF_015228065.2 Penaeus monodon | reverse complement strand
CAGCGATAAAAGGAGCATAACAGATAATCGAATGAACGAACAGATCCGCACAATTTACACCTTGTTCCTTGTTCCTTATTCGCAACATACATTATCATTCCTGTCTCTCTTCCTCATTCTTCGTGGCATGTTATCCAGTCCACACAAGGAGTGGCGGACATTACAGCAGAGAGGTTGGCATTTCTTGGCACTTTCTGGCACTTCTTGGCACTTTCTTTCATTCTGGCATTCTTGGCACTTTTCTGCATTTGGCATTTCTTGGCATCTGGCATTTCTGGATTCTGCACTTTTGGCACTTCTTGCACTTTGCATTCTTGGCACTTTCTGCACTTCTTGGCACTCCG
>NC_051409.1:5194368-5194468 GCF_015228065.2 Penaeus monodon | reverse complement strand
GCCTATAGGAAGGGATGTAATTCTCCGCCCCCCCCCCTTGCTAAGGCCTATGAGAACGCGTCGTCCTCAACAGCTGGGCCTCAAGGTCACACGAAGCCCA
>NC_051409.1:5193887-5194108 GCF_015228065.2 Penaeus monodon | reverse complement strand
TTTTAAGTTGTTACTCTTGTCATTGTCATTTGTTTGCTTTTCCTCGTTATCATTGTTATTATGTTTGTTTTATGCTGTAATTGTTACCACTGTTTTTGTTGTTATAAGCTAAGCTGATGGTGACGCATGTCCATGTTATTGTGTTCTTCGCCGTTCTACGTTTTGTTTACGTGTTTTTCTTTGGTCGCTGGTAATTGGCCTCGCTTGCTTGTATGTCTAAT
>NC_051409.1:5193461-5193586 GCF_015228065.2 Penaeus monodon | reverse complement strand
TTGAATAATATTTGCAAGATTGTTTGCCTGATGTACTTCTTGCATTGTTCTTATTTCCGTTCATGATCATTATTCGTCATTATGAAACAAAAAAATTCCCATCTTGTTGAGCGAGGCTGTGCAAT
>NC_051409.1:5193248-5193318 GCF_015228065.2 Penaeus monodon | reverse complement strand
TAACAAGCATCCGTGGTGTAGAATAAGCAACGCTGTTATATATACATTATCTTGACAGAACAATCGTTCT
>NC_051409.1:5192904-5193212 GCF_015228065.2 Penaeus monodon | reverse complement strand
AACCGGATACATAAAAGGGTAAATATTTTATCATCCCTTTATTGACCAAGTGAATCACCGAAGGCAGGTTATAACGAAATCCAGAAGGTCGTCGGCTCAATGCTATGCCAATAGATTAATGAGCCTTCCTTCACCTCATCCGCGACTTGTCAAACACGTGTCTTTGTTTACATCTCCAGGAAATAAACAAGAGGTCACGTGATCACACCAAAATCAGCTGATTGAAGGAAGGCGGGGCTTAGAGCTGTGACGTCACGCGCATCGACCCTGAACCATGCGAATTATCAAGCACACGTTATCCATTATCT
>NC_051409.1:5192520-5192843 GCF_015228065.2 Penaeus monodon | reverse complement strand
GAATACGCGGAACTGCCTTCGCGTTGTGACTTTTAATCGTGCCCGGAAAAAAAAAAAAAATGCGGAGGAAACTGATCACTTCTTGTCACACTCACGAAAGACAAACACACACAAAAAAAATAATAATAATAAGGCAATGGAGACTTTGATAATAGAATCAGTCTCTTGTTTCTCCTTGTCTCCGCGCCTTCGACTGGCGGAACTAAAAACTTAATTAAAACCTAATTTGGGTTTCGGTGTTTGCCTGGGCCGAGGGATACAAGCCTAAGACATTTTCTGTGGATTGAACAGGACGCACATGTAACGAAGGTGGTTGTTGTATG
>NC_051409.1:5192052-5192195 GCF_015228065.2 Penaeus monodon | reverse complement strand
ACAAAACAAAACAAGAAAACGGAAATATATACAGCCCTTAAACACCCTTATGTCGAGCATGGAATGTTATAACCCTGAGGCGCCCTTTGCCAATGTCACGAATGGACACTTGGTTGACACGTCGCTTTTCCGGAATATTACGT
>NC_051409.1:5191276-5191428 GCF_015228065.2 Penaeus monodon | reverse complement strand
TCAGTCTATCCCTTTGTCCAGCTGAGACGAGTTTTCCATTGCATCAGTTACGTAAGCTCCGCATGCAACATGAGGACGTTGCAATACTGCCGTGTGAACTCAAGATGCCGTTTGGGATAGTCTCTGGCTCGGGGAAAATACACGATCAGCTC
>NC_051409.1:5190599-5190908 GCF_015228065.2 Penaeus monodon | reverse complement strand
ACCTCAATGTTTTTTAAGCCTAATTTTCCTTTTAAATATATGCATTTTCTTAACAACCGTGCTAAGATACAAGTAAATATCTGTGTAGAAGTAAAGATATAACAACAAAAAAAGAAATTATATAAAAAATCAAGGCCGTGCTTGCTTGCAACGATAAACGAATAAAAAAACAATAGTCTGCAACATGCAATTTACTTGTAAGTAAGGAAGTCCTATAAAAAATATAGAATGGAAGACAAAGGAAAGGCGATGATAAAAATAGGTTTTTGAATAATGAAAGAAAAATGTAAGAAAGCGTTAAGAAAATGG
>NC_051409.1:5190092-5190237 GCF_015228065.2 Penaeus monodon | reverse complement strand
GAGCCGGGCCATTCCCGTAAGTGCCATGGCCTTGGCGGTCGCTGTTGCAAGGAATGCAATCGCAGACACGCACAGAAGAAGAGGAAAAAAGTCGTAACCTATCTTGGCAAAGCTATGATAAAAATAGCATAATGTGATAATTGTC
>NC_051409.1:5189899-5189978 GCF_015228065.2 Penaeus monodon | reverse complement strand
AGTGATATTTGTCTGCACAATACATCAACATTAAGGTCATGCTATAAATATATTGTTGCTAAGTTTATGTTCTTGCCAA
>NC_051409.1:5189035-5189114 GCF_015228065.2 Penaeus monodon | reverse complement strand
GTAAGCCAAAATACCTGTCGCCAATCCTCTTTCCTCCACAACAAACCAGCTTCTCACGCGGACTGACACGTGGTTTATC
>NC_051409.1:5188578-5188741 GCF_015228065.2 Penaeus monodon | reverse complement strand
TTTAGATTTTTTTCCTGACATTTATAACGATGCAATAAAGCAATTGCAAAATACATAACAACCTCATGTTAGCAACTGCAACTATGCAATAAATTGATGTCAAGAAGGAAGTGATATCATGATAGTGAATATGTAATCACCTGAAAGGAAACGTTTACCGGAG
>NC_051409.1:5188196-5188264 GCF_015228065.2 Penaeus monodon | reverse complement strand
TCGAGGTCTCGAATTATAGTGATACGAAACACGATTCATTGCTTACACGCACACCAAGTGGAGTGCGA
>NC_051409.1:5187758-5187893 GCF_015228065.2 Penaeus monodon | reverse complement strand
TGGCCTTATGTAAGATTCATATCTCTGTCTCAGCCAAAGGTCTCAACAAGAACCAGTTCTATTTTTAACTTGATCGCTTTTCATTCATCCCTGTACATCCGGGTTCCGAGCGGACTGGCCTGCGGGCGAAAGGGT
>NC_051409.1:5187047-5187403 GCF_015228065.2 Penaeus monodon | reverse complement strand
AGTGCCTTAACAACAAATTCAGAACGTGCATTGCTTCACGTGTAGTTGCCAGGTGTGGTTTTAAGTGTATTCATCCAAGCTACATTGATATGCGAGTGTGTAAGACTGAGACAATTTTTGGCTATTCAGGGTCACATTATGCATGTAGACTTCCCCCTCATATCCGCACCCCTCCCCCCCCCTTTCCTCATCTCCCCCCCTCTTCTTCCTCATCCCCCTTCCCCCCTTTCCTCATCTCCCCCCCTCCTCTTCCTCCTCCTCTTCCTCATACCTTCTGATGTTTTTTTTTCTCTCTCTACTACTCTCTCTTATCTTCTCTTCTACTCATCTTTCTTATCTTCCTCTGTCATTTGAGA
>NC_051409.1:5186707-5186811 GCF_015228065.2 Penaeus monodon | reverse complement strand
CCTCCCCCCCCCATTCCCCCTTTTCTCTCATCCTCCCTCCCCCTTCCCCCTTTTCTCCCCCCCCCCTTCCTGCCCAGAATCCTCACTTGTCAAGAAATCTGTCA
>NC_051409.1:5185449-5185552 GCF_015228065.2 Penaeus monodon | reverse complement strand
CGTAATTCTATTAATTCTATCTCTAAGCAACAACAATGACTGAATCATATCACTGCAATCATTCTCACTCTCTCTCTCTATCCGCATTCCACACAATAAACGT
>NC_051409.1:5184871-5184950 GCF_015228065.2 Penaeus monodon | reverse complement strand
TATTTATCTATTATTGTCTTTGTTTTCTCGATTATTTCCAGTTTCTACATCTTTATTTTCATGGTTTTTTTTTACCATT
>NC_051409.1:5184131-5184301 GCF_015228065.2 Penaeus monodon | reverse complement strand
TTTCTGACAATATCTGCCACTGCAACCTTTGCTCTCGAATCCGGCGCTCATATGCCCAAAACAACGAGCACGTGAACGGTGATATTTTGGCATTCCTGGATTTTCACCTCATTTGCATAAGGCACGAGTAACAGACCGTTCTTTTCCTTAAGGCGATTCGTTGTCATCAT
>NC_051409.1:5183472-5183562 GCF_015228065.2 Penaeus monodon | reverse complement strand
ATTCCTCTGAACATGCAATCCATCAACGGAAAGTCTTAACGAGGGGGGGGGGGGAGAACAAAGGGGGGGGTGTTTTCAAGGGGAAAAAAA
>NC_051409.1:5183149-5183221 GCF_015228065.2 Penaeus monodon | reverse complement strand
GGGCACAGAGGAAAGAGAAGAAAAAAAAGGGGAAAAAAAAAAGAAAGAAAAACCAAAAAAAAAGGCCCCCTT
>NC_051409.1:5182208-5182324 GCF_015228065.2 Penaeus monodon | reverse complement strand
AAACAATAGGCCCTCATCCGGGCCAGAATGGCTTTTTTTTGGGTGTCTCAAAAAAACGGTTTTTAAAACCAAAGGGGCCGGTGCTTTTGGGAAAAAATTTTTTGGAAAATTTTTTG
>NC_051409.1:5181764-5181872 GCF_015228065.2 Penaeus monodon | reverse complement strand
TGAGAGAAAAAAGAAATAAACTTTGAAAATTTAAAATTTTTTAAAAAATGTCTTTCACTTTCTTTTCTTAAACAAACAGTCGGTAACGAAAGTCATTCTACGTGTAAA
>NC_051409.1:5181138-5181214 GCF_015228065.2 Penaeus monodon | reverse complement strand
CAAGACCGCCAGTGAAATGACAGTGCCAGTCATCTGAGACGTGACCGCTCCTCTCCACCACCACTTCCGCTCGACG
>NC_051409.1:5180151-5180263 GCF_015228065.2 Penaeus monodon | reverse complement strand
CACGCCCTTTCCAAACAAAAATTATGAAATTTTTTTCAAAGATTTCCCAACATCCCCTACCCATTTTTTTTCCCCCCTAAAAAAATTTTTTTCCCCTTTTCCCAAAAAAACC
>NC_051409.1:5179960-5180054 GCF_015228065.2 Penaeus monodon | reverse complement strand
TAATCATACATACATGCAAAAACACACCCCCAAAAAAAAAAAAAACAAAAACCCAAAAAAAAACCCAAAAAAACCCAAAAAACAACAAATAAAA
>NC_051409.1:5179444-5179589 GCF_015228065.2 Penaeus monodon | reverse complement strand
GGATCTTTCTTGTTTCCCGTTTTCGTTGAGAGAATAAAAGAAATAAAACGATTGACAATTAAATCTTTTAAAAATGTCTTTCACTTTCTTTTCTTAAAAAAAATGGTAAAAAAGTCTTCTACGTGAAATAAAATTTAATTTTTAT
>NC_051409.1:5178829-5179026 GCF_015228065.2 Penaeus monodon | reverse complement strand
CTGACGACAAAACCTGGGTAAAAATACGATAAACATATGATGGGGAAGTGCAGGGTAAAAGAGATGAAAGTGATATGACGACCCCCATGAAATGACAGGGGCCGTCTCTGAACTGACCCCTCCTCTCCCCCACCATTCCGCTCGCGGAAAAAGGGAAGGAGGGAGATGAAAGAGAAAATTCAAGAAATTTTATTGCT
>NC_051409.1:5178105-5178320 GCF_015228065.2 Penaeus monodon | reverse complement strand
TAATGAAGATAGGAGAATCTTCCGGGTGTTAAATAGGGGAAAAATATTGATAAATATCAGATATAAAAAAGAAAGAAAGCAGGAGATAAGAAAAAATAAGAAGATTAGTAAAAAAAAGGAAAAAGGGGGAGGAGGAAAAAGAGGAAGGGGGAGGGGAAGGGGCAGGGAGAGGAGGAAGAAAGGGAAAAGGAAAAGGGGACAAGGAAGTACAGGGG
>NC_051409.1:5177719-5177879 GCF_015228065.2 Penaeus monodon | reverse complement strand
TCCCCCTTCTCAAGAAAAGGATTAGTAAATGTATTTTCGAACAGCATCTCTCACAGCATCCCAATTCACTCTTAATTTATCCTCTCCTTCACCTCCCCAAGGACAGGAACATCTTCTGCATCTCCAATTTACCTTGGAAATAAATCCAATATAAATGCAA
>NC_051409.1:5176848-5177375 GCF_015228065.2 Penaeus monodon | reverse complement strand
CAGACAGGCAGAGAGAAAGCAAAATTAATTACAGACGGACTTTAGAAATTAATTAACTTACCCTCCCACGTTCTCTCTCACCTCCAACCTTCAACTGGCCCATCTCTCTCTGATCTTAGTAACAGACATAGTCACAGCATCCGAGTTACCTTGGTCACAGCATCCGAGTTACCTTGGTCACAGCATCCTAGTTACCTTGAGTTACCTTGGTACGCAGCGGTGATTGTACAGCTGGGGCGGGGTGTGTGAAAGCCGTGACGGGTGATAGTGACAGCAGTGACGTGTGTGGATGACGACGGTGACGATGAGGATAGCAACAGTGACGTGTTGATCCTGACAAACAGTGACGGCTGATGGTGACAACAGCAGTGGGAACGGTGCCAGGTGGCTGTGACGGTAGTAACGGGATGGATGCCGCTTGCAAAAGTGACGGTGCAGGGGTGGGAAGGTGCAAACATTTTGCAAACCCTCTCGTCGCAACACGCAAAATCTGCCTACATTTAAATGCCGACTTTAAATACATACTC
>NC_051409.1:5176523-5176685 GCF_015228065.2 Penaeus monodon | reverse complement strand
ATAATTCGAAAAGCTCTGACCTTGTGACCATGGGAGAGGCTTACGATAAGAAGGGGAGGGGGGAGGGGGAGGGGGAGGGGGAAGAGGGGGAGGGGCGGAGGGGAAGGGGAGGGGGGAGGGAAGGGGGAGGAGGGGGAGTTACGATAAGAAGGGGGAGGGGTG
>NC_051409.1:5175982-5176051 GCF_015228065.2 Penaeus monodon | reverse complement strand
TCAAAAAAAGAAGATCCGGGGAGTTGGAGAGTTTGAGTGGAGAAAGATCTCAATGCCAAACGTAATTAT
>NC_051409.1:5175729-5175937 GCF_015228065.2 Penaeus monodon | reverse complement strand
GTTGGATAAAAATTCGGTTTTCAACGCACGACTCCTGTTTGCTTGTCCGTTTCCGTGGATTTGATTAACGGAACCCCGACCTCGGCTTCGTTGTTTGCGTGTGGATTTTAAGCAACGGGTTTGAACGAAAACAAGAAAATTAATTACGGAAGGGAATAAATCAAGATAAGAAGAAAATGTTGGGAAATCAAGAAAGGGAGAAAGGATG
>NC_051409.1:5175101-5175685 GCF_015228065.2 Penaeus monodon | reverse complement strand
ATCGTATTATTCTTTAACGAAAAAAGAGGTAGAGAGAAAAAGAGACAAATAAATAAATAAAATGATAATGATCTGAAATAATTCACAAATTCTGTAATTAAATACATACCCACACTACAGAACAGAAAACGGGAATCCAAACAAATATAACAAAGAAAACGAGAATCCGAAACAAAAACAAACAAATAACACAGGAATCCGAAACAAAGAAAACGGGAACAAGAAACAAAAGCAAACAAGGAAAACAGAATCCAAAACAAAAACAAACACAGAAAACGGCAACAAAAAAAAAACAAAAGCAAACAAATAAAATAGGAATACGAAACAAAGAAAACGGGAACAAGAAAAGAAAGCAAACAAAGAACACTGGAATCCGAAACAAAAGCAAACAAAGAAAAAAAAAAACGGGCGTAAAAATGAAGACCAGATTTAGCCCATAGAGTATGACGTCATCGCCCGCTGGTGCACCTGAGGTCAAAGGTCAAACACTTTCGCCGTCGGGGTCTTTGTGTTTAGGGGCACCCTCCCCCCTCTTACCTTCTCCCCTCCCCCTCCCCCTCTCACCCCCTCCCCGTCGATGCTCA
>NC_051409.1:5174908-5175010 GCF_015228065.2 Penaeus monodon | reverse complement strand
CAACTTCCAACTTCGCCGTTCCCTGCTTCTTTTTTCTTTACCCCTTCCTCCTTTATCCTCCTCTCCCTCTCCATTCCCCACCCCTCGCTCTCCTTAACCCAT
>NC_051409.1:5174449-5174823 GCF_015228065.2 Penaeus monodon | reverse complement strand
TTCCCACTTTTTCCCATGACCCTCCCCTAATTCTACCCTTGCTGGAATATCTATTACCTGTTTTTCTGGTGTCTTGTTTTGTTTGTCCTTTTTGTCTTTGTTGTTTATTTGTTGTCTTGATTTTTGTCTTTGTTTGTTTTTGTCTTTTGTCTTCGTTTTGTCTTTGTTGTTTATTTGTTTGTCTTGATTTTTTGGTCTTTGTTTTGTCTTTGTTGGTCTTGTCTTTGTTGTTTGTCTTGTCTTTTTTGTTTGTTTGTTTGTCTTGATTTTTGTCTTTGTCTTTGCGGTCGCGAATTGTGTTGGATATTTTTATTTTTTATTTTTATTTTTATTTTTTTTTTTTTTTTTCGATGTTGTACCGAAATGCCTCGTAC
>NC_051409.1:5173875-5174125 GCF_015228065.2 Penaeus monodon | reverse complement strand
TGATGCACTACAAGCCTAAATCATTTTTAATTCTTCCCTTTCTCTCACTCACCCCCCCCTCCACCCCACTTTCTCTCCCTCCCTCGTCCCTTGTTGCAAACCATTATTCCTTTGCAATGTGTCAACGCTCACTCGGCCAGATATTGATACCAAACACACGTCCGGCCTACGCAACATTTTAGGCTGAGTGAATGTTAGTTTTCTTTGCCGAGATAATATGCGTCTTTATCGATTTGCGAGACACCATGAC
>NC_051409.1:5173278-5173545 GCF_015228065.2 Penaeus monodon | reverse complement strand
CTTTCTACACTCTACCATCCTCCTCGTATTTACCACATCGCTATAAATAACTTTTCCTTTTGGCATTATAGAACCACACGCACCTCTACGTTATAACGCAAGTGACAGGGTATTTCATTCTACATTTACGCTCATACGCTGTCGTTAGTAAGCGATGCGTTTACGCCTGTCGTGAATTTTAATGCATTTTTTTTTTTAACTAAATCCGCATTCCTTTCATAAACCTTGCTGTATAAACCACGTGCTAGTTTAAAGTGGTTTCTGATA
>NC_051409.1:5172281-5173003 GCF_015228065.2 Penaeus monodon | reverse complement strand
GTTTACAATCACAATTTTATAGTTATTCTTCTTATCAAATTCTCCCCACTATCTTCTCCCTTTCTTCTCACATTCTAATTAATTATTATCATCCTTTTTGTCTTATCTTCATCTCGTTACGTACCAAGCAAGTCATTTCATTCCCCGAGGCGATCTGGGTGACCTGACTCGACCTGACTTACTTAATGTTAATAACTGTTGTTAATAACTTGTCAGGAAAGCAAACGCTCCACTTCTCAACGGGAAAGACGAATATATACTAACTATACTATATATAGTTCTCCCACTAACTGATATATACTTAATTCCGCCTTGTTTCTTCCAATGAAGTGATGAATTCTCCTTTTCTGTCCCTAATTCGTTGGATACCCCCTCCCCTCCTCCCCCTTTCAGGTGTGACGGAATAAACCACACGTATTAATGGAGGTCGCTCGGTCCCATCTGTTCGCGGATTCACGCCTGCGCATGCGTGTGAATCCGGACGGCCCTTAGGCGAACGCGACCCCGATTGAGACGTTCTGGATGCAGGTCTTAATGGCGATTAGGAGAGCGATTAGAAATACCGTCGAGGGCCTTATCTCGTCGCCAATACGTGCCAGGTGACCCGCCTGTAATGGCCGTCCTGGTTATTTACTTCTTGATTAGATTTTAATCGAAGGACGGCGATTGGGAAACGTCTGCTGGGACCCGGGTTTCCATTACCAAGAGAGAGGGTTAGTGGG
>NC_051409.1:5171507-5171577 GCF_015228065.2 Penaeus monodon | reverse complement strand
CGCTTTTTATGCGTCTATAAACCCAAACAAAAATAAATGGATGACCGAAGAGATAAACAGATAGGTAAAT
>NC_051409.1:5170969-5171480 GCF_015228065.2 Penaeus monodon | reverse complement strand
TACACACCCACGCACACCCACCCATGCATAATACCTCCCCATGGCCGCGCATGCGTGTCTCCCACGACCGCCCCCTCTTCCCCCCCTCCCTCCACCCTCTCCCCCACCCACCCGTCGACGCCCTCCCTCCCCACCCACCCACCCTTTCCCCCTCCACCCACCCTTTCCCCCTCCACCCACCCTTTCCCCCTCCACCCACCCTTTCCCCCTCCACCCACCCTTTCCCCCACCCACCCGTCGACGCCCTCCCCCACCCACCCACCCACCCTCTCCCCCCTTACCCCGCTCTCCCCCACCCACCCGTCAACGCCCTCCCCCACCCCCTCACCCGTCGACTTCTCCCCACCCCCCTCCCCCCCACCTGTCGACGTCTCCCCCCTCCCCCCCACCCGTCAACGTCTCCCCCCCCTCCGCCCACCCATCGACGCCCTCCTCCCCCTCCGCCCACCCATCGACGCCCTCCCCCCCCTCCAATCCAGACGGGCGGCCGTGAACGAGAAAGAGTCTCCAC
>NC_051409.1:5170701-5170776 GCF_015228065.2 Penaeus monodon | reverse complement strand
CGGAATCAAAGGAAGAAGGTTATTCGACAATAAACTTTCCATCTCTTTGGATTACGTCGTAAAAGGGATGGCAGT
>NC_051409.1:5170016-5170439 GCF_015228065.2 Penaeus monodon | reverse complement strand
ACTTTGGTTCAATAAATCACAAATATTTTTTTTATAAACCCATATTTGAGTTCAAAATAATCGACAGCGGTTCACCAAACCCATAACTGCGTTCAGAATCACCCACGGTGGTTCAGTAAAGCTTATTAACCCATATTTAAATTTTGAACTCATCTACAGTAATTCAGTAAATCTTACATGAAATTTACAAACCCTTAACTAAGTTCAAATTCAGTAAATATCAACTGAAGTTCATAAAATCACAGCTCATGAAAGTTATAAACTCTTAACAAAGTTCAGATTCGTCCACGATGATTCACTGAATATCCCATGAAGTTCAAAGCATTATAGTAATTTAAATAAGTATCACGTGTGGATTATAAACTATCAAGTTCAAATTCGTTCGCGATGGTTCAGTAAATATCACATGGGATTCAGAAACTT
>NC_051409.1:5169460-5169701 GCF_015228065.2 Penaeus monodon | reverse complement strand
CCCTTCTTATAGGATTTCCCGCCATCAGATATACCAGGTTTGGAAATATCGTGTTTTAATGCCACGAGTTCAAATGTTCATTGCTGGCAACACCCATTTACCGACTTGGGACGCACAAGTTGGCAGTTCTTCCCACGGGGCAGTGAGGAATCATGTGAGTTCTCTTCATGAATAAGCCCCAGTGGTGTCATACTCCTGAATGTATGCGTTTTGAAGTGTACTGAATAGATGCTTAAACCGT
>NC_051409.1:5169231-5169406 GCF_015228065.2 Penaeus monodon | reverse complement strand
TCCCACTGTAAATCATACCTCATCTTCTTAACTACCATTCATATGTGTTTCTGTGTTCCTATCCCCTCTCCTCCCTTCTCTCCTCTCTTTCAATCTCCTCAGTAGGTGATGTCTCTTCTATGTGCTCTCTACATACTCTCTCTCCTTCCTTGTTTAAAGTTGGTGTAGGGATTAT
>NC_051409.1:5168800-5168888 GCF_015228065.2 Penaeus monodon | reverse complement strand
CAGCGCATTAAAAGCAACAGTAGTTAAGAGTCCCATGGTCACGTGACAAAACAGTTAATTTTTCTTCGTCACAAAGCATGGGTGGCTT
>NC_051409.1:5168646-5168756 GCF_015228065.2 Penaeus monodon | reverse complement strand
TCGTCTTGCAGCTGACCCTGATATTTGCAACTGCGGTTTTGCAGTGTGGAAAAACAAATCAGACCTAAAAAGGGGGGGGGGAAAGGGGGGGGAGTTAACAGCTATAAGAG
>NC_051409.1:5168030-5168525 GCF_015228065.2 Penaeus monodon | reverse complement strand
AGTAATGTTCCCGCATCTCAGACGTGCATTGTTTCTCGATATGACGTTAAACGAAGGTTACTTTCCCGCCCTCGCTCTTTCTCAAACACGAAACGTCAATTAAAATAAAAGTTCAACGAAGGAAAAAAAAACATTAAAGAAATTAGAACATCAAGCAACATCAACCTGGGTCACGAAACACGTCAGCGAATCCGTATGAATCCGCTTACAAAAACGCGCCATGAGGTCATTCATTATTCTTTACATCTAGGGTCAATGGGGGCCGCTTTTTAAGGTCACGGTCTCGTTGATAAAGGTCGCCAGTGGCCGTGACAGAATTTGCACGTGCTAAATAACCGTTCGACATCGCGTGGGATCTTTAAATGTCATGAATCCGGGGTTTTGCAGACGGTGGGTTACGCGAACGCTCGAGCGGAAAATGGCCGGTATCCGACGGCGCTTACAAGAACGCAGTTGGAAAGAGATGTTAAGTATAAACATCGAAAGAAATGATTA
>NC_051409.1:5167658-5167980 GCF_015228065.2 Penaeus monodon | reverse complement strand
TAAAAGAAAGTTTTCGAGAAATTTAGGGAAAGTGGAAGAGATGATAGTCATTTCCTGCTGCTACGTGGAACGGGGTTGGAAGTAAGCGCAGCGAAGTTGACTATAGAAAATTTTTATTATTGACAGAAAATAGTATGTTTAAAACGTGTATTTTCACAGTCTGCCTGCAATAGTAATAGCAGTAGTAGATGTAGCTGTAAAATATGCAAATTCATAGTCTGTCAGCGATTTTTTCACACCATTTTTTATGCAATTCTTTTGAAAAAGGTAACACTTTAATTTATTCTAAAGTCTCTTATATTAATTCAGACATCCTTTTCTT
>NC_051409.1:5167175-5167287 GCF_015228065.2 Penaeus monodon | reverse complement strand
ACCCCCCCTTTCACCCATCACCCCCCCCCCCTTTCACCCATCCCCCCCCCCCCTTGTCACGCAGCAGAATCGCCCGAAGCATCGTAGGAAAACAGATGGTACCCCCCCCCCC
>NC_051409.1:5166986-5167148 GCF_015228065.2 Penaeus monodon | reverse complement strand
TCCCACCTTGCCTTCCCTCCCCCCCCTCTCCCCCCTCCATTCCCTCGTTGCAAAGTGGTCATTCGTTGCAACATGATGGCTCTGCAACTACGCCCGTGATGCATTCCGTGATATTGCAAATATATTGCTGGAAGTTCAAGTGCAATTGCGAGGTTCAACGTG
>NC_051409.1:5166479-5166675 GCF_015228065.2 Penaeus monodon | reverse complement strand
ATATATAGTGATTAATATGATTGAGTTCAAGGTTTTCTTTTACCATAAATTTGCATGTAATCTAAGAAAGACGTGATTTTTTTATTATTATTATTAAGACGTGACTGTGTGGGTTACGCAATGCATTCAGTTTTATATGTGAGAGATGTTTTTCTTTTTTTTTGTGTATTTAAAGACACAAAACTAATGCTTAACG
>NC_051409.1:5166196-5166415 GCF_015228065.2 Penaeus monodon | reverse complement strand
CTGTGAGTGAATAACGAGCTTATTTTTTTCATAGAAAATGGGAAATCGAAATGATCGAAAAAAACAAGAAAAACGTAAATATGAAATACACGAATAAAAATACAGATAAATATAAATAACAAGAAAAATAGCATAAATTCAGTTAATGTTGACAATTAAAGAATCTGAATTAGAGTGTTTTTTTTCATAAACTGTTTAAAAAAGAATGAAGATCTGTAT
>NC_051409.1:5165294-5165424 GCF_015228065.2 Penaeus monodon | reverse complement strand
GCTAATCAGTTATGTAATTTAAATCTGAATATATGAGTAGTATAGATAAACGTGTTAAACGAGACATAAAGATGCTGTACCATCAAGCGACAAAGAAGATAAAGAATGTGGAGAGATAAGTGTCGGAAAC
>NC_051409.1:5164384-5164674 GCF_015228065.2 Penaeus monodon | reverse complement strand
TTAGTTTGAAAAATATATTTTATAAATTCGGGGGAAAAAAAGGAAGATAGCAATAAGGAATGATAAAGATAAGGAATAAGGAATAATATAGATAAAGAATAGAGAATAATAAAGATAAGGAATAAGCAATGATAAAGGAAGATAGGAATAAGAATAAGATAGAATAAAAGAGGGTAAAAGGATTGGAAAGAAAGATACATGATACGAATTCTGCGATTCAGAAGAAGGAAATGGGATAAAATAGGATAAAAATATAACTGATTAAAATAATAATAATAATAATAAATATC
>NC_051409.1:5164001-5164166 GCF_015228065.2 Penaeus monodon | reverse complement strand
ATATAAATAAAACTATTTTACCGGGCAAAGAAAAGAGAAATATCACGGTGGTTTTAACTCCCGCTGGGTAGATGGTTATTTTCACCGCAAGTTGTTCCTCTTTGTTTATTTGTTTCTTCGTTTATCAAATTTCGCGATATTTGTGGTATTTGTGTTCACTTCGGG
>NC_051409.1:5163531-5163805 GCF_015228065.2 Penaeus monodon | reverse complement strand
CTCGTGTTTATATCTCTTCGTATCTTTTCTCGTTTGTTTCTTTAAATTGTATAATTCGCCAATTTACATACTGTCTCTTTAAAACCTCTCGCTGTTATTAATTATGCATTTAACTTTATGTTAACATATTACATGAAATGTAAAGTATGGGCGTAAGTGAACCGGTGAGTAAAAGCGGGTATGGGCGGAATGGGGAAAAAAATAAAAGTAAGAAAGTGTAAAAGAGTAAAAGTGGGTAGGTGTGGGTAAGAGTGTGGGCGGAATGGGAAAGAAG
>NC_051409.1:5162835-5163016 GCF_015228065.2 Penaeus monodon | reverse complement strand
TTACGAACGTGAGCGTAACGTACCCATGGGCAAAAAATATGGGCGTAGATAAACCGGGTGAGGGTACGTGGGTCGCCCTCTAGGCAAGTATGGGCGTAAGTGAACCGGTGAGTAAAAGCGGGTATGGGCGGCGTGGTGGGTAAGAGTGTGGGCGGAACGGGAAAGAAGGAGAGAGAAAAAA
>NC_051409.1:5162564-5162654 GCF_015228065.2 Penaeus monodon | reverse complement strand
GGGGGGAAGGGGGAACGTGGCGGAACACGACCTGACCTTCGCTGTCTCCGCTCCGTCGGCTTTTCCTTTTCACCAGAGGTCAGAGGTCAC
>NC_051409.1:5161555-5162062 GCF_015228065.2 Penaeus monodon | reverse complement strand
CAAGAGTTTTTTGGATATAGTCCTCAGTCTTGCATCATAAATACATCAGGTCTTATTTTACGTGAGAAGTTCGCAGTCCCTGAAGTTTTAAGCCACGAAGATAATTGGAGTCAATATTAGTTAACAGATAATTAATTATTCTTTTGAAAGTTAAAGGATCTCAGTGTCGTATTTTAATACCTGTAATTGGGTAAAAAATAGAAATAGGAAGGAATATATTAGTTCCTAACCACCCTTCTCCCATACCCTCACGTACCGTTTTCCTCATACCCTCGCATGCCCCTTTCCTCATACATTCACGTACCACGCTTCTCTCACACCCTCACATACCCCTTTCCTCATACATTCACGTAACCCCCTTCCTCATACCCTCCCGGACCCCTCCCCCCAGACTGCGTACGTATCCCGTGCCCAGGAGACGCGGAGGTGACTTTGCACGGCCTAGTTTTTGCCGTTCGTTCGGGATATCCCCTGACGTCATGACGTGGGATGGCGTCGTTCTAAGAG
>NC_051409.1:5160817-5161171 GCF_015228065.2 Penaeus monodon | reverse complement strand
TCTTCTCCATTCAATGTTCTGGTATTAATCATTCATTCATTTTGACAGCAATTAACGTAAGTTTGATGTCTGAAGGATAGCACCAATAATTTTTTTTTTTTAATCTGAACATTCTTCTTTTGTTTTTTCGTCTCGTTTATCTCCTCCTCTTCGTGTGTGGAAACCCTGTTGCTCTGCCCGGGCTGAAGACGAATAAGAAAAAAAAAATATAGGAAACTAAACCCAGTTTCCTCCATCTTGTCCGAAACGTTAACCCTCCCCCCCCCAAAAAAAAAGAATTAACCGGTTTTCCCCCTTCATTCGTTTTCCTCATATTGCCTCTTCTCCCTCCCGCCTCCAGTTCCTTCTTCTTTG
>NC_051409.1:5160430-5160709 GCF_015228065.2 Penaeus monodon | reverse complement strand
TCACACCCAAGTTCGACGGGGAATATAAAGCGGGCGCTTCTCCTTTGTATCGAGTCTTTGGTCTTTTGCTTTCGGTTCGAGTGGGACTTGAGGGTCATAGAAAACGAGGTATTCCTGTGAAGGGGAAACTGGAAGAAATATTATTTAGGAACTCTGAAATGACTCCTTATAAGACTACAGACTTGGACAAAGGACGCGTGAGTTTTAAGTGAACTGCTGTTTTTTTTTTTTTTATTACTAGTATAAGGCCGAGATGTAATGTTCATCAAAAGCCGGCGA
>NC_051409.1:5160083-5160287 GCF_015228065.2 Penaeus monodon | reverse complement strand
CTAATAGCAAACGATTCTAAATCTAATAGCAAAAGCCAATCATCTCTTGCTATTTTTCATTATTTCACACTAAAATATCAGCAAACGAACCTTTCTGTTGTGATGTGAATTACATTTCCGAAAGGTGAGATCAAGTCAACATAATAACACGTGTAATCATAACATGTTTGTGACATGTCTCCCTCGTAACTCAATAAAATGATT
>NC_051409.1:5159542-5159729 GCF_015228065.2 Penaeus monodon | reverse complement strand
CCCACGGACTCGACTCCCCCCACACCCCCAACCCCCACCCCTTGTCCGCGTGTCCTCTCCCGTGTCCCAACGCACACGAAATACACGTGTCCTCATCTCCAGCGAAAGGGACACACGGACACGGCAGCGTCCTTGGTCCGTGTCCGTAATGAGACTAATACGTCAGGTTGGTCACGCGCGAATGCCT
>NC_051409.1:5158297-5158926 GCF_015228065.2 Penaeus monodon | reverse complement strand
ATGAGCGAGAGAAATGGACAGATTTGCCAATATTTCACCCATACATACATTTCTCTCTTCCTTTAACGCCCCTTTTTTCCTCTCTCTCATTTCCATTTTCCTTTTGAGATGAAATCACAACCCCCCAATACCCACTCTCACCCCCCCTCCCTTACCCCTTCTCATCCTCATACCCTCCCTCATCCCCCTCCCTCCCTCATCCCCCTCCCACCCTCATACCTCCCTCATCCCACTCCCACCCTCATACCCACTCCTACCCTCATACCACCCTCATACCCCCTCCCACCCTCATACCCACTCCTACCCACATACAGACATACCCACATATACACATACCCACTCCTACTTTCCCACCCCCATACCCACATACCCTCCCCCCCCCCCCATCCTAATCAATTAACTCGTTCAAGTAGTTTATAGAACGCGACCCTTTGAGGAACGACTTATCGGGTCCTCTGAGGGCGTGGGCGGTCGAAGGGGCGTGGTGGGTCAAAAGCCTCCAGTCACGCCCTCGAGAGAAGCGTGCGGTGATGGGCGGGCGAAGTGCTATATATGGGCGGTCCGTGGGTGTTCTCTTTGACCGCCAAATGAATGGGGTTTTGTTTTTACAAGTTTGACCTTCTGTGACC
>NC_051409.1:5158087-5158166 GCF_015228065.2 Penaeus monodon | reverse complement strand
GGGTTGGGGAGAGGTCGTGACCTTTCTACCCTATCTGTCTGTGTTTCTTGATACTGGTTGTTCTGTTCGTCTGTCTAGC
>NC_051409.1:5157357-5157472 GCF_015228065.2 Penaeus monodon | reverse complement strand
GTGTGTTACTAGGTCATCCCACCCTCTCGTGTGTGTTGTGTGGCTCGAGCAATACTATCTTTCGTGGGTCAAGAGCGCGGGCGTCTCTTCAAGAATGGCTTTTGTCTCGTGAGAA
>NC_051409.1:5156262-5156335 GCF_015228065.2 Penaeus monodon | reverse complement strand
GACAAGGTGCAAGCCAAGTTGCCTGCAATGGTCAACCAAGGCAACATCATAATCCCCTGGTCACTTACATCAT
>NC_051409.1:5155304-5155538 GCF_015228065.2 Penaeus monodon | reverse complement strand
GCGATTATATAAAAGGCGACAGTAAATAAACGCAGTCTAGGTTTATCACAAAAAACAGAGAGATATTAACTGCTTCTAAAATCCTCTGCATGTCTAGTATATTTTTTAAAAAAAATTGCATTCCATACTAAGACGTGTTTTGAATTTAAATATTGTGATGACGCATCATATTTTAAGTCTGTTATACCCGCAGATAATTTTGTAAATGCGTATGTATTAATGAAACTATTTCAG
>NC_051409.1:5154897-5155042 GCF_015228065.2 Penaeus monodon | reverse complement strand
CTCCCTCCCCCCCTTCTTCGTTAGTCACCTTGCAAGGATTCCAGAAGAATCGATTGCAATGGCAATGCTGTCGTGGCGTCTTCTTACTCATCCTCATGCTTTTAAAAGATGTTTATTTGCTTGTTTTCTTACTTAAGAAATATAT
>NC_051409.1:5153972-5154093 GCF_015228065.2 Penaeus monodon | reverse complement strand
GGCCATCGAAGAGGAGACGCAGCGTCGGGGAAATCCGCGGTCAGTCGACCCGTTACCCTGGCCGGGCCGCCCCTCTGCCGCCCTCGTGCTCTGGCTTTTCGTGTGGGCTGTTGTAATGGGG
>NC_051409.1:5153028-5153197 GCF_015228065.2 Penaeus monodon | reverse complement strand
TATCTATTTTCTCTCTTCTGTTTCTCCTTCGTCCTCAACCTTTCATATATTCTTTCAGTTCTCTCTTCCTCTTTTTTTTTCTCTTTCTTTTCCTCTTCCAAAATCATAGATGAACATAGAGAATAGAAACAGATGTCAAAATTCTGGTTTATTATATGATGTGTGAGTA
>NC_051409.1:5152780-5152971 GCF_015228065.2 Penaeus monodon | reverse complement strand
GTTTGTGAAATAATATTTTAGATCGTATTTTTTTTATTGAAATAGCCAGATATGTTAGAATTTTAATTTAATAAGAAAAAAAAATGCATTCCGCTATCGAAATTATTCAGACGAACAAAAACCTATTTAAAGTCTATACGTAAACGCGAAAATGAGCGAATATCTATTCAAATCGACATCGACAATGAGGT
>NC_051409.1:5152579-5152661 GCF_015228065.2 Penaeus monodon | reverse complement strand
AATGGGTGGCAACAATGCGATGACCGCTTGTGGGCAACACTGCCGCTCCAACTACATATCAGGGTTTTCCCCAAGACAGGTG
>NC_051409.1:5151741-5152374 GCF_015228065.2 Penaeus monodon | reverse complement strand
ATGAGAAAAGAAAGGAGAAATTAAGAGAAGGACGAAGGATAAAAGAGATGATTTAGGGAAAGGAGGAGAAAGATAACAACAGATAAAAAAGAAGAACAAAAAGAGGAAGAGGAAGTGAACAGGCGATAAAACTAGGGCATAAGGAAACCGAGAGGATATTTTAGCCACGGGGTCAAAGGTCAACATCCTCTGCTTGCGAATGGGAGAAAGAGGAGAAGAAGAGAAAAAGAGGAAGAGGGGAGAGAGGGCGACAAGAATGGATGAGATGGAGACCGGAGGAGATAGGAGGATGAAGATAAATGAGAGGAGAAGAGAGAGAATAATGATAAGAACAAGGGTTTATCTCAATGACGAAAAGGAGATAGGAGGATGAAGATAAATGAGAGGAGAAGAGAGAGAATAATGATAAGAACAAGGGTTTATCTCAATGACGAAAAGGAGATGGGAGGATGAAGATAAATGAGAGGAGAAGAGAGAGAATAATGATAAGAACAGGGAGTTTATCTCAATGACGAAAAGGAGTTGGGAGAATGAAGATAAATGAGAGGAAAAAAGGAGAAAATAATTATCATAATTGAGGATTTATTTCAGTAACGAAAAGGAGGAGATGGGAAAATGGAGATAAAGGAGAGG
>NC_051409.1:5151574-5151651 GCF_015228065.2 Penaeus monodon | reverse complement strand
GGGAGACACAAAACGGCATCTTTGTTTAAGACCTATGATGCTAATATATTTTGAAAGATTTTGAGCGTTTTGCAAAA
>NC_051409.1:5150319-5150969 GCF_015228065.2 Penaeus monodon | reverse complement strand
CCTCGTGACCTGCTTCTTCTCCGCTCGCGTTCCTCTAGACGTTCCTACTGTTATCCCTGTGGCCTGTATTTTACCTGTATCCTGTACCTTTTTGTTCCAGTTTTTTTGTACCAGTTTTGGTTTGTACTTTTCCATTTGGTTCTATTTTGTTCCAGTTTTGTTCCAGTTTGGTACCATTTTGTTTCGTTTTTGTTCCATTTTGTTCCATTTTGATCCATTTGGTTCCGTTTTGTTCCGTTTTGTTCCACTTTGTATCGCTTTTTTCTGCTTTGTTCCATTTTGTTCCACTTTTCTCTTACCCCTCCCCTTCCCTCATACCCAATACCCTATACCTTATACCCTTCCTTCTTACCACCTCCCCTTCCCCTTAACATTCCCCTCCCCTTCCCTTATACTCTTATATTATACCCTTTCCTCATACCCACTTTCCTTCCCCCTACTATTACCTTATACTCTACACCCTATACCCACTTCCTCTACTCCCCCCCCTACTCCCTAGCACCTCTGTTGACCCCATTGCAACGTTCCTGCAACAATCACGTGCAAGGGAGTTGCCATGTTGCAGAGGGAGTTTGCAACATTTACCGTTAGTGTTCTGCAGTTGCTGTTGGTCACCTGTTCGGTCTTGTGAATGGGGGGAGTTGTTTTAA
>NC_051409.1:5149818-5149887 GCF_015228065.2 Penaeus monodon | reverse complement strand
ATACAAAAGGTGCAAGTATATATATTCACAATTTAGCATTTTCGTATAGAGAGACATTTCCAATTCTAG
>NC_051409.1:5149556-5149762 GCF_015228065.2 Penaeus monodon | reverse complement strand
ACTGCAGCCTTGAAAGTTTTCGCCAAAAAAAAAAAAAAATTGCACATTGATGCACATGCTATTTTGCATTTTTTTGTAGTGAGGGGGGGGGAAGGTAAAAAAAAAAATGGTTGTAAAAGATTATAATAATTTTGATAGGAATGATCGTTGTCAAATATCTGATGTTTTTTCAATTGTTATTTGTTAAAAAAAAAAATTATGTGGAA
>NC_051409.1:5149429-5149523 GCF_015228065.2 Penaeus monodon | reverse complement strand
GCTATGTGATTATTACAGTTATTATCCTATTCTCAGTATCTTCAACTATATTACGAATAGAAATAACAATGATAACAAAAACACCACAAATAAG
>NC_051409.1:5148975-5149082 GCF_015228065.2 Penaeus monodon | reverse complement strand
GTTACTTAGGCCTACCCTGCCGTCTGTTTCTTAAGGACAGCGTAAACACGAGGCCTATTTCATTTCTCAAGTAAAGTAAAGTGAAAGTGTGTGGTATCCCTCGAATC
>NC_051409.1:5148355-5148442 GCF_015228065.2 Penaeus monodon | reverse complement strand
ATAACGTAAGTAAGTAAATATACATTTTTTAAAGGGTAACTATACAAAATATACCGTCTTTTTCTTTGTCCGTAATTTTCTTTATAA
>NC_051409.1:5147889-5147977 GCF_015228065.2 Penaeus monodon | reverse complement strand
ATTTATTTTAATATTCGTCCATTATCTTTCTTCAAAAAAAAATTAAGACTTTCCCGTCGTCTTCTTGGGATTCCAGTCTTGTTTTCTT
>NC_051409.1:5147199-5147328 GCF_015228065.2 Penaeus monodon | reverse complement strand
GGTAAACCGCAAAAGAAAATGGTATTACTTGTCACAAGCAAATGAACATGACGTGAACATCTGAAATGAGTAACATGAGAGGTACGGAAAAGGTCATCTGCTGACATTGGCTTTTGTGAGATGTCGAGA
>NC_051409.1:5147045-5147118 GCF_015228065.2 Penaeus monodon | reverse complement strand
ATCATTAGGAGGGGCATTATCGTTATTGTTGGTGTTATCATTACTAGTTTTCTCGTTAATATTTTCATCATCG
>NC_051409.1:5146833-5146963 GCF_015228065.2 Penaeus monodon | reverse complement strand
CATTGTCACAATCATGACAAACAGACACATAATTACATAGAACACCTACCTTTTTAAACAGAAATGTCAAAGGGGGGGGGGGGTTGAAAGGATGTCAAAAATACACATCAAAACGTCTGTTCTTTTTCTT
>NC_051409.1:5146694-5146764 GCF_015228065.2 Penaeus monodon | reverse complement strand
GGCGTGAGACCGAGCGTGCGTGATTGAGTGAGCATCAGGTTTCAGTGGGAATTTTTGGCTTTCTTCTATA
>NC_051409.1:5145886-5146156 GCF_015228065.2 Penaeus monodon | reverse complement strand
TTAACATATTGCCATAAAAATCTCCATGAGACAACAACAACAAAACACCCAAATATAGATTATAGACTTTTAAAAAATAATAAAATGAAGCAAATGATCCTCTTTTTGTGGCGAAAGTGTTTAGAAATCAGGAGTTCCAATATTCTGGGCACGACTCTGGAAGGTATGGTCAAACTCTCTTGAAACTTGGAAGAAAGTTTTTTTTTTTTTATTGCGTTTTCTCGAATTATTAAGTCTTGTGTTTTTTTTCCAAGATGGTTTAAGGGATAT
>NC_051409.1:5145572-5145645 GCF_015228065.2 Penaeus monodon | reverse complement strand
AGCAGATGAATAATCCTTGATCAGTCATATCCACATAATCAATTAATCATTATCATTGTTATTGCAGTCAATG
>NC_051409.1:5144398-5145552 GCF_015228065.2 Penaeus monodon | reverse complement strand
AATCTTGGGAAGTTTACTTATTATGAACATCATTATCACTCGTATTAAATATTTTTAAAATTAATTTATGTTTAAAGTATATACCTTTGGGATGATTATGCAAAATATTTTCCATTAATTATGCATTAATTATCGTCATATGACCATGAACCACAACATAGTTTATAAGAAAAAATAATAAACTCGATTATCCTTCACAAAATTCAATGAACTAAACCACATCATTATCATTTCTTCACAAAATTCTATTCACAAATATTCATTCCTTCACCCGCCATTCACTTTATTCACCTTCCTCATTCCTTTCATATTTCTTTTTCCTTTTTTTTAATATTCCCCCTCATGGCTGTCTGCTTGGCTGTCCTTTTCACCTTTTTTTTAATATTCCCCCTCATGGCTGTCTGCTTGGCTGTCCTTTTCACCTTTTTTTTGTAATATTTCCCCCTCATGGCTGTCTGCTTGGCTGTCCTTTTCACCTTTTTTTAATATATTTCCCCTCATGGCTGTCTGCTTGGCTGTCCTTTTCACCTTTTTTTTATATATTTCCCCTCATGGCTGTCTGCTTGGCTGTCCTTTTCACCTTTTTTTAATATATTTCCCCTCATGGCTGTCTGCTTGGCTGTCCTTTTCACCTTTTTTTTTGTAATATTTCCCCTCATGGCTGTCTGCTTGGCTGTCCTTTTCACCTTTTTTTTTAATATTTCCCCTCATGGCTGTCTGCTTGGCTGTCCTTTTCACCTTTTTTAAAAATATTTCCCCTCATGGCTGTCTGCTTGGCTGTCCTTTTCACCTTTTTTTTTATATTCCCCCTCTTGGCTGTCTGCTTGGCTGTCCTTTTCACTTTTTTTAAATATTTCCCCCTCATGGCTGTCTGCGTGGCTGTCCTTTTCACCTTTTTTTTGTAATATTTCCCCTCATGGCTGTCTGCTTGGCTGTCCTTTTCACTTTTTTTTGTAATATTCCCCCTCATGGCTGTCTACTTGGCTGTCCTTTAACTTTTTTTTTTACAATATTTCCCCTCTTGGCTGTCTGCTTGGCTGTCCTTTTCAAAGTCTGTTCCTTCTGTCATGCTTTTTAAACAGGCGTCGACGATCTGTCATGCTCTCATGCGCATGTCGATGCTCTGTCACGCTCATGAATATCCTCAATACTAC
>NC_051409.1:5143175-5143279 GCF_015228065.2 Penaeus monodon | reverse complement strand
GCATTCACGTACTCAAATGGCTATTATTACGCCCCGAGAAAATAGCAATTGCATAGCTATTGCATAAGGAAGAATTGAATATATTTCTTAAAGGAATTCTATTT
>NC_051409.1:5142585-5142918 GCF_015228065.2 Penaeus monodon | reverse complement strand
CGAGAGAGGAAAAAATGTACCCAAAAGGTCTGTTTTTATCTACGCTTACCAACTCACCTTTTATCTAACCCTTGTGGCGTAAGATCATGACTTCCCGAAATAGATTTTTATCAAATAGTTTGTTATTTGGAATTTTATTAAAAAAAAGATAGATAGATAGAGAAGGAAATGAAAAATCGACAATTTGTATCATTGATTTCTAACATATTATTTTTTGTTACATTCCCTGAGCAAAGATCGAAGAACTGTTTGTTGCATGTGCTTGCAACTTTTTAACTTCTGCAATACATAAGAAACGGGTTGAGAGATGACAGGAAAGTTAGCCTAGAGGTT
>NC_051409.1:5142002-5142323 GCF_015228065.2 Penaeus monodon | reverse complement strand
CCCTAATAACACAGACAGAAAAAAAAAATTGAACATCTAAACATAATAAAAAAAAAAGAGAGAAAGAGCATAAAATCCATAATTTTAAAAGCAGGAGACAGACACGGCAAACCAAGAAATTCTTAACTTAAATTAGCATTTTAAAAGTACCTGCTGACATTAGTTTCATCAAGAAAGAAAATTGATAAAATAAAGTTCGTGGATAAACGAGATATTTAAATGAATCAAGAAATTAATGATTTTACTAACGAATATATGATTAGCTTGATATATGGGTGGATTTTTATACGAATCTGCTGATAGGCAGATTTTGTGAATCTA
>NC_051409.1:5141390-5141635 GCF_015228065.2 Penaeus monodon | reverse complement strand
TAAGCCAAAAAAAAAAAAACTAACAAACTTAAAGACATTTTCTCATAAATGTAAATTATTTTATTTCGCGAAATGAATAAAATGTGTGAGGCGAAATTAAGTTATGTTCCTCGTCTGTTCTTCGAGGACAGGAGAACAAGCTTTACATAACACTGAGATTCCTGCAGCTTGTTCACTCGTGTGTTCAGCTGTTCTTACCTTTGGCCTTGGCTCTGTGGTCTTCTTCTTTTTTCTCTTTTTTTTCC
>NC_051409.1:5140246-5140478 GCF_015228065.2 Penaeus monodon | reverse complement strand
CCACTCCCCTTCTCTCCTAGTTCCACTCTCTTTGATAACCGAAGATTAATAATAGATTAGTATCATTAGTAATGAGAAACAAATATATGGTTAATGGTTAGGATATATAATGAAAATAATCTAATTATTCTGATATCTCAATTCTCATCTTCTAATTCTCATCTCCTCTTTATTCACAATCATCAGTTTCCTCCTTATTCATCGTCATTATCACCATTTCTTTCCATTCACT
>NC_051409.1:5140038-5140156 GCF_015228065.2 Penaeus monodon | reverse complement strand
TTTCCTGTCCTTTTAAACTTTCCTTTTCAATCTAGTGAGCACATATGGTCGATTCTCTTTGGTAATATCCGGGAAATAGCGACCTTATGTACTTGAGGCTTTTTTTCCAGCCGGACGC
>NC_051409.1:5139922-5139995 GCF_015228065.2 Penaeus monodon | reverse complement strand
TTAAATAAATAAACACATTGATACAGATACGGAAGTGGGGGGAAGAGGGGGGGAAGAGAAAGGGTTTGAATCA
>NC_051409.1:5139027-5139352 GCF_015228065.2 Penaeus monodon | reverse complement strand
GGCGTCGACGAGGTATACGAAATAGCCAATTCACGAAGGATGTTTGCTCTTTACACGTTTTTGTATGCAAAAGGAAATTCCTGTTTTCCGGTTTGCCTTCATTCTGTGCAAATATATTTTTTGTATTTTCTAAAATTTCCAATTTTGACTTGGTTTTCTGATGTGGTTTTATTTTATCTTATTTTTGGTGTTGGGTTTGTGTTTTGTTTTCTGTTGTTATTGTGGGTTTTATTCAATTTATCTTAATTTTCTTTTCTTTATTCTCCTCTCGATTTTTTCATCTTATTTTATTTTATCTTTTGGCTGTTGTGTACGAAGGGAAGTT
>NC_051409.1:5138697-5138939 GCF_015228065.2 Penaeus monodon | reverse complement strand
CTTTGTTATAATTATTATTTTTTAAAGATTTATATCAACTTATTAATAATCCATTGTCATTTTCCTCGTTAATAATACTATCTTTAAAATTCCTCTATGCTAATTTCAAATGATTTTTTTCCCTCCAATACGAACAATAACCCGAAAAATAAAATACAAAAATTTCCTTTCTAATTTTTTTCGTACAAAATCTAAATAAATAAAATAAAAGCATAATTTTCCCCCGAATTTCAAAACGAAGG
>NC_051409.1:5138344-5138531 GCF_015228065.2 Penaeus monodon | reverse complement strand
AATGGATAAATTTCGAAACCAGGAAGACCAGAGAAAAGGCGAGAGATGAATATGCAACGAGATGCAGCATCCCAGGCGGAAGTTATGAAAAGGAGATGTGAGATAAAAGATGCAGCGGGGGGGGAGGGGGGGGAGAGGTGTAGGAGAGAGAGAGAGAAAAGAAAAATGTTATCATTAGTCTTTTTAT
>NC_051409.1:5137723-5137832 GCF_015228065.2 Penaeus monodon | reverse complement strand
CGCAATATAGGGAGAAACGGAAGAAAATGATAATAACAAGTGTGACGTAAATCGTGCAATATGCAATATATATTGCAACATTCGGGTTCCCTTACCCTGCAATGATACG
>NC_051409.1:5137117-5137263 GCF_015228065.2 Penaeus monodon | reverse complement strand
GCAGCTTGTACATAAGCCATTTTTTCTCAGAATTGATTCAAATTGCAATACGTCATGCAATCATTTAATAATATCGTAATCACCACCGCTATGAAAATGCATGACGATCATGACAGCTATCCCGTCACCACCTCGGAGACAGCGTG
>NC_051409.1:5136023-5136176 GCF_015228065.2 Penaeus monodon | reverse complement strand
CTCAGACCCGCCGTCTCAAAGCAGTCTATTGTCCATTCTCGAGGTCATATTCACTCCTCAAGCCAAGGCGACATCTCTTTTAACTATTGGGGAAAAGGAGAGAAAAAAATATAAAATAAAATGTTTTAGTCAATATTGAATCTCTTTGGCGTG
>NC_051409.1:5135090-5135370 GCF_015228065.2 Penaeus monodon | reverse complement strand
TTAGCCATTACTATTGCTAACGATTATGTTAATTATTCACAAATTTTAAGATTAAGAATGTATATAAAAAAGTTAAGATTATATTTTTAAAAAGTTAAGATTATATAAAAAAAACGCCGTTTATGGAGACTCGAATTATTTCTGTCCTCGGAAATATTTGCAAAATTACAAATATTTGCAATAATTGTTGTTGAGAGTGTCGTTGCAAATTGCGTTTGCTTGATTTATGACGTTTAAAAACTCATTAGTTTTTTTTTTTCTAATTTCCTCACAGTCTGCG
>NC_051409.1:5134540-5134616 GCF_015228065.2 Penaeus monodon | reverse complement strand
TTTGAACAGACAGTAAAACAAACATCAAACATCAACCTACACTTGAACCTCTTTACAAAAGAATGTAAATCATACG
>NC_051409.1:5134300-5134511 GCF_015228065.2 Penaeus monodon | reverse complement strand
TCTACCAGGAAGTGTAATAGACAAATTTTAGCTTGATTTCAAGTCGACGTTTTTACACAAGGACTAAAAGGCGGGAATATTTGCGTTTTTTCTTCGTTTTTTTTTTCTATTTCCGTTATCTGTTTGTTTGTTTTTTTGGGGGTCTTGTTTTTTTGTTTTAGGTTGTTCTTGTTCTTTTTTTTTTACTTTTGTTTTTTTCTTGGTTTCTCTT
>NC_051409.1:5133743-5134013 GCF_015228065.2 Penaeus monodon | reverse complement strand
CTCCTCCTCCCTCAAACTCTGACTCAAAAGCATCTGTCTCTATCCTTTCTTATCTTCTTCTCTTGTCTCTTTCTCTCTCTTCTCTTTTCTTCTTCTCTCTTTCTTCTCTTCTTCTTTCTTTCTTATTCTTCTATTTCTTTTTAGTGGATTTAGATGGAGAAACTTTCCACATCCGGGAATTTTCGTGGAGGAAAAGAATGGCGAGAAAATGATGCAATGCGATTTTTTTTTGATTGAATTGAGACGTTGATATACTTATTAGGCCGAGAT
>NC_051409.1:5133377-5133690 GCF_015228065.2 Penaeus monodon | reverse complement strand
GTAACTCCTGGCTGATAAGATTATCTCTGTGTAATCTAGGTTTAAATTCCTTATTTAAACATAGACGAACACACAATACGTCATACGATCCTCTCTATCGGGATCGGAATCTTCTACATAGCCTACGGAATCCTCTCCTGTGGCCAGCGGAGAGAAACTATAGATGACAGAAGAAAAAAAATAAGAATAAAAACACATCAAACCTGTTATAGGAAGTCAATGACCGTGCAACAGCATTCGAAACTGAACAAAAAAAAGAATAAACTATGGTTATTATACACATTGTAAGCAACACGTGGACGAACTAAATCAT
>NC_051409.1:5133228-5133312 GCF_015228065.2 Penaeus monodon | reverse complement strand
CGCAACTTCAACACCAATAAAGATTCCGAAACTCCTTTAAATAGAATCGAAACCGAAGAACAAAAGCAAAAACAATAAGCGAGA
>NC_051409.1:5133023-5133180 GCF_015228065.2 Penaeus monodon | reverse complement strand
CGCATCTTCAACACTAACAAAGATTCCGAAACTCCTCTAAACAGAATCGAAACCGAAGAAGAAAAGCGAGATGAGATCGGAGAAAGTTCAGCGGAAACGGAACTTACACCCAGGAAACGATGATAAAAGAGGGGGAGGTAAAAGTTTAAAAAAAAGG
>NC_051409.1:5132626-5132734 GCF_015228065.2 Penaeus monodon | reverse complement strand
CAAAGAAAATAAATGTGGGAAAGTCAGGATGTCATTCTTCCTTGTGCTGTGTTGTTGGCATTTTTCACTCGGACGTAAACAGGCTTGTGGTTAGAAAAAAGAGAGAAA
>NC_051409.1:5132017-5132201 GCF_015228065.2 Penaeus monodon | reverse complement strand
ATTACCTTTTCTCTCCGATTATCTGGAGAGGGGAAAAAAATATCCCAGTTAATGACAGAGACATAAGGACCCTTACTCCCTTTGGGCAAATTCCAGGCCTCCGTTATTGTAGAAAGTTCGAGGCGGAAAAATAGCCGTCGGGTATATCATTCTCGTTTGTGGAAAGAGGGAGAAGTAATAAGGA
>NC_051409.1:5131872-5131955 GCF_015228065.2 Penaeus monodon | reverse complement strand
TGTGAGTTAATGCTTTTGCTTTCTTCAAGCTTATGTGAAGGTATGGTTAGGGGTTACTTGTGGTGCAGATATGGAGATCCGTA
>NC_051409.1:5131096-5131239 GCF_015228065.2 Penaeus monodon | reverse complement strand
GAATAGGGAAGAGCGACATAAAGACGAAAATGTAAGAAAAATAAATAAAAGAATAGAGAATGAAGGAATAGAAAAGGGTGGGGGAAGTGGGGAGATGGGGGGGGAGAGCCACCCCCTCCTTAGCCCATCCCCAACACCTGACA
>NC_051409.1:5130856-5130996 GCF_015228065.2 Penaeus monodon | reverse complement strand
GAATTGAAAGCCACAAAAAAAAAAAAACGTTAACAGCAAGGAAACGTCATTAGATTTTTTCTTTCTTTTTTGTATTGCGCGGCGTAATTAGGAGAATGTAGAGTGTGTAATGTTCTATGTTTAGTGCATGTTTGGGGTTT
>NC_051409.1:5130369-5130601 GCF_015228065.2 Penaeus monodon | reverse complement strand
AGGAAGTGGAAGAACAGATAATGATTCAAAGACAAGCAGAGTAAATGGCAAAAATGCGAAGGACATTGAGATAATAATAACAATTCGAGTAGATATTCAGAACAGCCTATTTACATTTTTAATTTTCAAAGGCATTCTACGAAGCTTTGTTTTCTCTCTCAGTCTGTTTATTTATATTTATCTGTCTGTCTCTGTTTCTGTATCTATTGATCGATCTTTATCTCCATCTGGT
>NC_051409.1:5129207-5129340 GCF_015228065.2 Penaeus monodon | reverse complement strand
TTAACGGATATAAATTTACAAGGCGAGAGTTGTAGATTTATATAACATTAAAAACGGGGTTATATTTTATTACAATTTTAACATAACCTAGCTGATTATTATGTTTTAATATCATGACGGAAATAATGATATC
>NC_051409.1:5128276-5128395 GCF_015228065.2 Penaeus monodon | reverse complement strand
ACTGACCTGCGGTGTCTCAATATTCCTTTCTGTGTTATAAGTCTATCACACTTTGGTTAACCGAGAGCATTTGATCGCCAGGTGTGGTTTACATTCGAGCACGTGAGTCTGTTTTTGCT
>NC_051409.1:5127585-5127938 GCF_015228065.2 Penaeus monodon | reverse complement strand
CTTCCCTCACTGGCCCCCATCTAACCCCGCCCCGTTCTCCTCTCCTGCAGCAGAAGGCCCCCCCCTCCTTCGCATCCGTCGGCGCCAGCATGAGTTCCGGTTCGGGCGGATCCACCAAGTACATGCTGGGCGGGTCCTCGGCGCCCATCCACCACCCAACCCGCTACAGCGTCATGGGTATGGGCAGGGTGCTGGACCCGTCGCGCTTGAGCCACGCCCTCCGCACCCCGACGCCCGAAGCCTCTCGTTACGAACCCAAACTTCATGCTGGGTCCCGCCAACGCGCACGACTACTCCCGCTACGACGACCTCCCCGCCGCCACCACGCACGACTTCCCTCGCTACAACGACCT
>NC_051409.1:5127216-5127516 GCF_015228065.2 Penaeus monodon | reverse complement strand
CAAACCGCACTGGCGTTCCGAATCGCGCTTCATGGTGCGGCCGAAGCTCAACTCGGAAATGAAGCACGAGGCGAGGTATATGCTGCACCCACCTACCCCAGAGATGCCCAGGACCTTCGAGAACAAGTACGGGTCGTCGGGCATGGAGAAGGGCGTCGGGGAGAAGGACCTGGGCACGGGGTCGACCCTCTACGACACCTACTGGCACATCCCGAGGGCGACGCTGTGGTGCTCACATAAAGGCTGCGTGTATGACTCTCAGCCGTGCAAGGAATGCCAGTGGAAGGTACGATATGTTCC
>NC_051409.1:5126828-5127127 GCF_015228065.2 Penaeus monodon | reverse complement strand
GCTGCATATACTTTAAATCACCAAAATCCTTTTTATTTTTACCTAAGAAATAAAAAATATTCTTTCTTTATTATTTATTTTTATTTGTTATCATCATCAAATTTGATCACATATTATTATTCAGTTCTATTTTGTGTTACTTAAGATATCTATCTTTACCTAAGAAATAAATAATGTATTAATTAAGCATTTTGGTTCATTTATTATCATCATCAAATTTCAGAATAAATAAAACACCGTATAGGCTTATTCAGAACTAAACAAAAACCTTTTTTACGAAGAAGAGAAACGCAAATCAG
>NC_051409.1:5126204-5126431 GCF_015228065.2 Penaeus monodon | reverse complement strand
CTCCTCCCCCCCCCCCCTTGCAGCAAGACGACTGTTCCTCGACCTGCTCCTCGGTAAATCCCCCTCCGACCTTCACAGCCTTGGACAAGTACCAGCCAGTTCGCCCTCGACCCAAGTGTCACCAGTGCAGCTGTGGAATCATCTTCGCTATTACCACTGTCTTTTCTCTCCTGGTTCTCCTCCTCATAACGGGGTTCATCCTCTATATCGAGAGTAAGTTTCGAAAG
>NC_051409.1:5125417-5125804 GCF_015228065.2 Penaeus monodon | reverse complement strand
TAGTTATGTAATTACATTAATATAATTTTATCACAATGACCTAGACACGAGTTCCCCCCCACAAATTAACACACGTCCCTCTCCCGCAGTGGTCCTGAAATACCAGAGAGACAACGTGAAGGACCGGATGTAAACAACGCCTCAGCGTCGGTAACCATGGCAACGGCAGCAGACACGCCCTTGGCCATGAACGAAAGTCAAGAATAAGAAGCAATCGGAGAATTTCTTCTTCGCCCTCTTCTTCTCCTACCCCCCTCCCCATTTACCCCAATCCCCCTCTCCCATATACCAAAGACTTCTTTGTCTCACCAAAACATGTTCCTCGAGTGCATGATGACCCCGGCTGTCATGCACTCGAGGCTGGTATAGATTCTTGCCCATGACTGA
>NC_051409.1:5124880-5125393 GCF_015228065.2 Penaeus monodon | reverse complement strand
GAAGTATCGGTTATAAAATTTTGAATCTAACGGTGTGTTAACGGATACTTTTATTAGTTTTTGATTTCGATGATTTCTAAAGATTGATGTAAATCACTTATGGAAAGATATGCCACTTTATACACAATATTGTTATCATATCTATACGTATTATTGTTTATCCTGTTTATTTCTCCTTTTTTTTATACACTGATGACTAAAATTTAGTCATATTAGTAGTATCCACGTGAATTCACTGGATGGATTCATATGAGGAAGAGAAAATAATAAATATAAATATATTTACTGTATATTTCTATCTTTGCTCTTGTATCAGAGATAATAAGAATAAACACATTATGTCTTTCAAGGTATATGAGCTTACTAACAATAAACATTCTTTGATGCAAGTGTATTTTGTATCAGGTTTTTGAATAGGAATATGTTAATCATCTGCATTATTTCGAGCATATAAAATATCTCTCATAAAGTGAAAGGGAAAATTGCTTTATTTTGAGTCCTCGTAACTGAATG
>NC_051409.1:5124715-5124862 GCF_015228065.2 Penaeus monodon | reverse complement strand
CGAGAATAGCAGAAAATATATTTTCGTAGAATCACGATTGATAAAACCAAGCTGTAGTTACTTGTAAATATCTTTTACTGCAAGTACTTCTGCAGATTGATTCTAAATTAAATATTTTAAAGAAAAAGAAAAAGGAAACACACACAT
>NC_051409.1:5124027-5124531 GCF_015228065.2 Penaeus monodon | reverse complement strand
TATATATATACGAGGAATTACAAATCGGTAATCTTCCCTTTCACACAAGCAATGGAATGTAATATACATTTGTAGATTACTGTGTACATACTTTCATCTACCATTTCAGTCTGCGCTGCTGAAATGCTGGATAATTTCCTGATGTGATAGGGGTACTTTGCAGCATGTTGCAAAGGTGTTGCATACAGAGTAAAGTGATAAATTACTTTGCCACTTATAATCATAAGTCTAGATTTTTATACATGATGCTTGAGATATAGCGTGCCTTTTGTATTTCTTATTTGGTATAGTTGTTTAGAAAATATTCTGTGTATTTTGGGAAAATAGTATGGAATAATTTTCACACACATGGAAATTATTGCAGGAATTGATTTTTTTGGGGGGTTAAAATGTGAATAAATTTGTTTGATCAACTTTTGATAATAATGCTATGGCTTTTATAGTTGCAGATTTAGTGTGTAGTGCAGTATCATGAAATATTTACAGACACGCTCAACATACGTT
>NC_051409.1:5123559-5123849 GCF_015228065.2 Penaeus monodon | reverse complement strand
TAATCACATATTTAATGTATATAAAACATATTGCATGTCTTTCATATAATTATATCCCCATTACTGAAATTATTATATTCCTTTGTTTATTGAGAGGCATTCAGGGTATTAGGTAAATGTGCCAAATCTCTGTATATATATTACTTCTGTTTTAATAAGAATATGTGGTTGAATGCATGACTGATTATATTGTATTTTTTGTGTGCATATATTTGATGTATTTTAGTCTTTTTTATATATATAATTTAGGTAATATTGTTCAGTTTTTTTTTTACAATATCCAATTCAGA
>NC_051409.1:5122072-5123535 GCF_015228065.2 Penaeus monodon | reverse complement strand
AATTAATGTGTTGCTACGTTTGTGCACATTATTAGTGTTTCTTTTCATATAGTCATAAATCATTCATAATTTGTTCATTAAAATCCATTTTTCTATACATATTTTAGGTAGTCAGCATTTTCATGACATACATAGATGTTTCAATATATAGGGAAGGAAGTTTATTATATGTGTAAGCACGACCACATCAGAATATTACAAAATACAGACTGAACCATTTTAAATCCTTTTTTTTTTAAACTCCAATCTGGAAATTTCAGAATTAATTTTAAAACTTCTTCCTGGAAATTTTTCCTTTCCGAGTCCCATATATACCATATCCGAGGTAAAATTATCAGGAAGGAACAGAGATCGAAATAGGAAAATACGAAACCGAGCTTCTCAACAACCAGAACGTTATAAACAGAGGAAGGAGATAACGCAACAGTATTCCTTACAGTTCCATTCCTGTGATAAAAAAGAACTCCTGTGATGTTCAGCGATTGCTTGCGCTTTGCCTGTCAAGAACATGTGAACATTCTCCTTGTTTAGAAGCTCCTCTCGAATGAAAATTTGTATTGGTTTAGTAGTATCCAATTTTTATGCTTTAATTTGCATATATATATCTATGGTTTCATAAAATATCTGCATTATCATGATGTTCAGACAGTCGTCATGTTGCTTGGTATTATAAACTTTCCATATATATATATTAATGCTCAGCTAGTGCCTCGTAATTCATTCTGTTTACATTATTCCTTCTAGAACACATGAACATTTGTCTGTATGTTTGTTTAATGTTTTAGTCGATTATGTGACTGTGTTTGTAAGTACATGTCAAGTGTCTCTGGTAAATCATAAGTGTATTTTGATACGACTTTGTTAGTGATTTTCTATAAGTAAACATTTCGCCTAAATCATTCATTCTTGTTGATTACGAGAAAGAGAAACCTAATAAAGAAATTGAAAAATATATGTGTATAACATAAAGCAAAAATCTTTGAACTGAAAAATCATCAGAATCTGGAAGACCAAAACTAAGCACAAAACATCCATTCCTGCTGCTGGTGCCCTACACATTTCCCGAATCCGCCCTAATACAGAAAGCCAGCCTATACAACCCAGCACTGGACCATGGATGAAGTTAGGAAAGGCCGGCCCTAGTTCCTGAATAAGAATTTTTCCACATCAAGACGTTTTCCACATCGAGAAGTTTTCCACATCGAGAAGTTTTCCCCATCAAGAAGTTATAATGATTTCACAGACTGATAAACGACCGGAAACGTTGCTTTTCCCGCACACATGAATGCACTTCATGTCTTCAACAAATGGAAAACGTTAAACATCTGCTGTTCTATGAAGAGCATGCCATGTTTTATGAATGTAAATAAAATACTGATAGCTACCATTATGTTTTCTTTTCACTCTTGTGAACTGATTTCCTTGTGCAGAATGTGTGAAACTTTACCAATTATATACTTTCA
>NC_051409.1:5121852-5121922 GCF_015228065.2 Penaeus monodon | reverse complement strand
TTTTTCCAGAAAATCGCACACAAATAGTACACACAAAGCAATATTACCATAGTGTAGTAAGTATACAACA
>NC_051409.1:5120714-5120881 GCF_015228065.2 Penaeus monodon | reverse complement strand
TCTCATCTAAAATAGCCAAATGCTTTTCTTTTCTTCAGATGATCCCATACAAATGAATAAATGACTCAACCCATCATCTTTTACAAAAATACAAATAACAAATCATTGATACAACCCCCCCTCCCCCCATGACCATAAAGTTCTCATAATATTTCATTATTCACTGA
>NC_051409.1:5120300-5120659 GCF_015228065.2 Penaeus monodon | reverse complement strand
TACGGATTTCAGATTTTTCACTTTTTTTATTTTGCTAATTCTGACACTCTCTTTATGCAACAGACTTGTGATTTAGCACCCAATACACCTAATTAAGCATCTGAAGACATCGGAGAAATTAGGGTACCAATGCCAGCATATTATATAATCCGATATTCATCCACGTTACATTCCGATAATCGGTATTAACGATTAACTTCCCTTGCGCCAATAATGCCCAGATCAACCTCAAATAGTAATGTTTATTGATAATAAAGAAAATCTATTCTGCGGAGCTCTTATTTGTTTGATACGTTTGACGACAGGAGAGCGGAGACGCCCCTACACAGGGGAGAAACTTCTAATTGAATTTACACTTG
>NC_051409.1:5118445-5118539 GCF_015228065.2 Penaeus monodon | reverse complement strand
GTGAATAAAAATGGATTTACAGATTAGTTTGAATAAATAACAGAATTGAACATACGTATTCTTGTTGTACTGGTATATGCAAAAGAATATATGC
>NC_051409.1:5118322-5118396 GCF_015228065.2 Penaeus monodon | reverse complement strand
TTCTAATCAATTTCTGATGATTTAGAAAAATACATGATATGTATAGAGATGAAAAATTGAATAGTCTCTATGAC
>NC_051409.1:5116803-5118005 GCF_015228065.2 Penaeus monodon | reverse complement strand
CGCAAGAAACGAACACAGCGCGCTCACTTCTTAAGGACCTCCTGCTTCTTCTGCTCGTCCGAGGTCGGCTTGCCCATTTCCTTCTGGCGCTGGTCGTACATCATCTTCTCGACCATCCCTCGCGTCTCCCCGTCCAGGTCGCCCAGCTTGGAGGGCTCGGGGGCCACCTTCTGCGTGTTGATCTCCGGGTCGGACAGCACCAGCCGACCCCACCACTCCATCTTGTTAATCTATGAGATGGGCAGGAGGCGATTAATTGGATATAAGTGAAAGGGACGAAAGAAGATGAAGACGCTGAAATTTTGTTGATCCAGAAGGACCGGCTGTAATATAGAGCAATGCTCGAATATCTGTACAAGACATAAGTTAGATCCTAGGTTAATATCTGTACAAGACATAAGTTAGATCCTAGGTTAATATCTGTACAAGACATAAGTTAGATCTTAGGTTAATATCTGTACAAGACATAAGTTAGATCCTAGGTAACGGTGAAATTCTGAACCAATACATGCACACAGTAATATAAAGTAGTGCTCAAATACAAGAGACAAGCGAATTCATTGGTGTGGGCGAAGTTTGAAAATGATCTTTGCACCCGGAGGAAATACGTTCTTTTGTCTTTTACTCTTTCCTTCATATACAATCATATCCCGTCAAACTGTTCTAATCTGCATATTCATAATATGAGAAATTTCAAAACCTTTTTCTTTTTTGCTTTATTCAGTGCCCACATCTGAGAACAATAACGGCATGAAATCTTAATGATATGGGAGATAAAAAAAACGCATGGGTACATTAACTGAACGTGTTGTCGTAACAGATGTAAATAAATCTTGAGGAAGCAGTGTTAACTGAGGTCTAAATCTGAATAAAACCATCAAGATAAAACAAGTTATATAACCTGGGATTTGTAGAAAAAAAAAATCTGATCATTCTCACATTGTAAAAAGAAGAAAAAAATGTATCAGAAAACCATCTATTGTACTTTTTGAGACTAGACAGGCGTAAGAATTTTGTTAAGAAATCCTGAACTTTCTAGCACTAATGTTGTTTGTTGCATTATCGGCTTAATAAAGTGGAATATACACATTATTTGCCTTCGATGAAAGGACTCAAAGGAAACACAAAGGAAACACATCGATGCAATACAATAAGCCTAATCACCAAAATAAAGAAACTGAACAGTTGTAATCCTTTCATTC
>NC_051409.1:5116531-5116773 GCF_015228065.2 Penaeus monodon | reverse complement strand
AGACTCAAAACAATCGCACTGCCATTATCGAGATACCAGTTACACTCCTCCACTTTGATTTCGTTATAGAGCTCTCCCTGCAAGATCGGCGTGGCGTTTCTTAGCCCAGCCTTTATGGTCTTTCGCCCGTACTCCACCACCACGTCTCTTGACTTCACTTTGAGGTTCAGGGGAATGACGACCTGTCAAGGGAGAGGCAAAATGGACGTGAGAATTCGTTTTGGTTACAAAAAATTGAAGTG
>NC_051409.1:5116086-5116469 GCF_015228065.2 Penaeus monodon | reverse complement strand
AAAGAATGAAAGAATCATGGTTTCATACTAAAATAGGATACACTAATATGCTTATTCAGATACAAAAGTATTAAAAGCAACTTTCGTTCTGCTTATCTATGACTTATCAAGTTCTTCTCTTGATCACTTATATTTTTCCCTCTTTATTCTCACCAACAAAAACTCTAATATATATAAAGGACCAATCAACGGCAACCCTCACATCATTTCCGGAAACACAACCAATTCCTCAAAAAACGTTCATTTAGGGATTAAACACTGGACAAACAATACGAACAAGAACCCTAGACGTTCTTACCTCCACCTCCTGTAGAGTCTGCGTCCACCGGTAATTCTCCAGATCACAGCCGTTCCCTGCGTTGGGCTTTATCTTGCCCTTGTTA
>NC_051409.1:5115905-5116025 GCF_015228065.2 Penaeus monodon | reverse complement strand
TCGGTGACTGGACTGGGGACTTCTCCGATTTCTGATACAAAGCCAGACGCTGGTCATATACTCGTGCAATAAATGTTACGTACATAAAGTAAATCAATAAATCTGAACAAACAAAATCTG
>NC_051409.1:5115589-5115885 GCF_015228065.2 Penaeus monodon | reverse complement strand
TCCCTCATGACAAGATTAAACAGTGAAAGGCAATAAACTCCAGTTGCAAAAAACTACCAACCAAAATATGAACATACATTATCAATTTTCGCCGAATTGCTGCAAAGAAACTCAAGACACAGTTACCTTCCTATCATCCATCTGGCCAAAGGGATCAAAAGGAAAATCTTTAAAAAATCAATTTGCCAACCAACGCGACACTGCTTACCGCTGCTAACTTCTTCTCCAGCGCGTCTGCTTCCTCGTCTGTGAGTTCCTTAATCTTTGGCTGGTTTGCTGCTTCCCTCTCCTCCATC
>NC_051409.1:5115378-5115529 GCF_015228065.2 Penaeus monodon | reverse complement strand
TTCTCGTCTTCTGCATATGCCACTTTCTGGTATTTCTTAAATTTTTCTAATACCATCTGCGAAAGAGTTGTGAATGAAGTCATCCTTTTTTTTTTATTACACTCATATGATTTCATTATACATACACTCAAATATTATTCTTTTTGAGGAT
>NC_051409.1:5114762-5115199 GCF_015228065.2 Penaeus monodon | reverse complement strand
TATACATATACATACACATATATCAAGTCAACCTATAATAAATGGGCGATTTTCAAACATCACACCTTGTATGCGTATTCTTTTCATCATTTACAGCTACAAAAAAAAAATTACACACAGACAACAACCACATTTAAGTTGATACTGAAACACACATCCATCAACCCTGATTTTAATTCCAACTCTATCGGAACAACAATAAAACTCAAACAACTCATCCCAAAGCGACGACCATCCAGACCCAATCATCACAAAACTACAAGAAGCAGGCGGACGGGAAAACGACCAGCGCATGACTTACTTTTTCCCCGACTTCCGGCGGCGCGCCCGTGTAAAAATCTGTTTTCCGAGCCAAGAAATTGAAGAAGGTGTCTAAGAGCTGAAAATAAAGGGGACTTTTTAGCTTGTTGTAATCTAAATATTTTTTTAAAATATCT
>NC_051409.1:5114529-5114655 GCF_015228065.2 Penaeus monodon | reverse complement strand
TCTTGATTTACAGTTTCAAAACTTATCTCATTTTAGTTCAAATAAAAAACAATTCAATTTTTGTCACAAATTTACTGAACTTTATCAAAACAATGTATCAATTAAAACTGAATATGAAACTGGAAG
>NC_051409.1:5113999-5114365 GCF_015228065.2 Penaeus monodon | reverse complement strand
TACACATCATGCTAGCTTTAAATCCAACAACTATTTTTCTTTTCTTTTTCTCTTCTGAGAATCAAAAACATCCAAGTCTTTTCTCCAAGGAAAATGCTCAAGTGTAAGTACCAAACTCCAGACACTTGATTACCTAATGCGAAGTGCATTGCAAACTAAACTCGAACACTAACAATACCAAAGGAAACAACAGAAATAGAAAGTGACTAAGTTGAAAAAGCTGTGTTCTGATGTTCTGGTCTGCTGAGAAACATTTTTTTTTTTTTTGGGGGGGGGAAACACTACAGGGCAAATAAAAAAAATCCTAATTTCAAACAAAAAATTAATAAAACCATAATTTCTCTGCCTTACCCAGCCACAATCTCT
>NC_051409.1:5111679-5111851 GCF_015228065.2 Penaeus monodon | reverse complement strand
ATATCCATCAATTTCTCTTTTTTCATTACTCCTCTTCATTAACAGCGACAGCATGACTGCCTTCAGTAATGCATACTTTTCCTACTCCAATTTAATCTCATCAAACACCCTTTCCTCTTAATCGCTCATTCACTTTAACACGCTCACACTTCTTTCATCGTAATATCAATAT
>NC_051409.1:5111486-5111645 GCF_015228065.2 Penaeus monodon | reverse complement strand
TATGCCTTTTATTGTGAATAAACAACAGTCCTCTTTTTACAAATACACTTCAAGACATCAGTCACACCCTTCTTAACTGAAGAGTGAGAATGTGTTGGATACCTAACCAAGATATTTTATTTTCAAATTTTGGGTGAGAATTCATTCAAAAGCATTATT
>NC_051409.1:5110574-5110800 GCF_015228065.2 Penaeus monodon | reverse complement strand
TACACCTAGAGGATTTATCCCTTCCAGAATCGACCAGAGAGGGAGGAAAAGGGCGAAAGGAGAGGAAGGGACTCGACATGTGGACATTTTGCGCGGCCGAGATGTAAACAGAGCGGCCATGGCGGGACTCGAGGGCGCCCCCCGGACCTTCACAAATCTCAAGATAGAAGTCCCCAACGACCTCCAGATCGAGGATGGCGAGCTGCCGGAGGATCCCGGGACCGAC
>NC_051409.1:5110455-5110519 GCF_015228065.2 Penaeus monodon | reverse complement strand
TCAATGTGATCATCAGGGACGGGGACACCGGCGGGCCTGTTCGAGGGGCTAGAGAACCCGTGAG
>NC_051409.1:5109914-5110017 GCF_015228065.2 Penaeus monodon | reverse complement strand
TTAATGTATTCACACCTGGCTGAATGTTGTGGTTATCAAGCGAACCCTGAAATACAAACCAAACTTTTCCTACGTTTTATTTTTTCTCTAGACAGGGGGTCAG
>NC_051409.1:5108774-5109328 GCF_015228065.2 Penaeus monodon | reverse complement strand
CATAATTTAAGTAGGAGGGACCGTGATGCACAACCTATTAACTCTCATCCTTATCTATCCTTTCCTCGGGGATAAAGTGGAAGGTGTTGGTTGCTTGGGATGAAGATGCACTGGGATGGCTGGTAGATTATACTAATATAGCTGGTGATTCCCTAGGATAAGACTGCTTTGGGGGATCTCTATGGTTGCTGGGTAATTTTCCAAAATGGGTCTGTACCATGAAGTTCGTTGTATTTTGTGTCTTTGGATTCCCAGTGATGTCTAGTATGCATTTGTTGTGGTTTTAGTCAGGGTTAGTCAACAGAAATGGTATGCACTTGACTTGGTGGTTAGAGAAGATATAAAGTAGACTATCCCAGGAAATTTCCAGAGTGATATCATGGCCCAATTTAAGCAGTGATTTTGCCAATAAACATCATTCAGTGCCAAGTTGTGTTTATTAATGGAGTTTTGACCATTCTTATTGTTTATTGAGTCTCCCAACTGTTACTGTTATATATGTTGACATCAATGTGTGTTATGGTAATTCATTACAGTACAGTCCCCTACTCCGT
>NC_051409.1:5107279-5108734 GCF_015228065.2 Penaeus monodon | reverse complement strand
TTTTAAGATGTGGACCTATTCTAGAAATTTACCAACCTCCGTTCTTTGCACTCAGAAGAAATTTAGTAAACTTCCACCAAACTGGTATATATTTGATCCAGATTGTGATTGAAATGGTTCTTTGTGACAATAAATCTCCAGGGAGGACTGCATACCTGTCTTGCCAAAATATGTGGTGGAGGTTCATTGGCCAAAGCAAAAATGATCTCATGACTCAAAAAGGGTGTGTGTGCTGTTATCCTTCACTTGTGCAGAGTGATTTGTGTGGGAGTTAGCATTGTATGGTTTCCATTACAGGGGATTATGTTTTAGTTTTTGATAGCTGTGTTTGGTCCTGTTCTGGACAATTACCAATACATTTCTTTATGAATCATATTAATTCTTCTATGGATAGGTTCCTTGTAATGTGTACTGATATTTATTGTAGTTTTGATTAATGCTCACAGTCTGTATCAGAGGTATTGTTAGTAATTAGAGAGGCCTAATTACTAGCAGCATAATTCCCTCATGCATAGTGTATGTAGAGTTTGTAGAGCCCTCTGGCAATTTAATCATTTAATAATTTAATCAGTCCTTGCTTTAACTTGCCAAAATATATGTAGTGAAGTTTGCTGGTCACTGCTAGAGTGCTGACATGGGTAGGCACTGTGCTGTTGGCTTTACACTGTGCACTCTGATTATAGGTTGTCATAGAACCATAACCCTTATGATAGTGACTCACCCATGCCATGCCAAGCTTTGTGCTCTATGACATTGGCTGTGGTGTATATGACCTTTTAGTAAACAAGGCTAAAAGGGAACATTAGCTTATGCTGGAGATCTGTACTTCCTTATTCAGGGCCAAACACAAGAGCAGTTGTTTAGTACATTCAACATAGAGCTGGCATGACCATGTGTGGCATGGATTCTTCCCAACTATCTTATGTGCTTACTCAAATATTTTTCCTAGTGTTTATCATGTACTCTTTTGTAATTGTGCCAATGTTATGATTGGTTAGCTATAGTCCAATAAAACTGCTATGAATAGGCAGTACTCATTATGAGCAATACTTTGCTATTTTCAGTGATTCTGTGCTTTTGATAAAAATTTCCCACAAGTATTGAATGGGCAAGCACCAATAAGGTGAAAAGTGTTGGAACCTTCCTCTGTAAACTTATATAGAATGGGGCAAAATCAAAAGATGCCTTGGCCCTCCTAGCTCTGCCCTGGCTTCTGTTCTTTGAGTTCCATAAAAAAAGGAAAAGTGTGAGATTTAAAGGTTATTAGAAATTTTTGCAACATCAAGCTAGGAGAAGGGGGGGTCAGTTTAGTTTGGTATGGTTAAATTTTTAGTGCCTGACAGCTGTCACCCACAAGCTAAAAGATTTGATGACACTTCATCTATGACGCATCTGCTGGAGATTGCCAATAAAGATGCTTGATATAAATAACACACCTAATAGTGGCGATGGCAA
>NC_051409.1:5105389-5106973 GCF_015228065.2 Penaeus monodon | reverse complement strand
TTGTGATGAATTACCAGAGGAGTCTACAGGGCTCAATAATTTATGAGAGAAAATTTCTCAAATCTTTTTGTAGGACTTTTAATGAAGTACTGACAAGTGATGGCTTGTGATCTTATAAATTATGCTTTTCTGTTACTGCTTGTGTAGTATGTCACTTATTTTTTGGTATCTGTGTTAATGGTAGCTTTATGGGATGCTAGTCAACAGAGCTCAGCCTTGGGGTAAACATTTCTTGGACTTATCATATGAAGTCGTATTCTTAGATATTTCGATTATATTGTAGTACAATAATGTGATCCCCTTGTACAATATGACCTGTAAAGTAAACAATAGGAATACCCTTATTTTAACTTGTGGGAGAGAAACTTTTTGTGACTTGTAGGTTGTGTGTTAAGTTTATCATATGTATTATGTTACTCACTGCACAGACTTTTTTTTCCCTTCATAATATATTGGGCACCTATGGCACACACTCACTGTCACACGTATTTTCTCTTATTCGCTTTCCTTCTAAGATGGTGCTCTCATACTTGATTAAATATATTCCTATATGTTTACTTCTTAGGCTTGAAGAGATGAGGTGGTCTTTGTATGTTTTTGACATTTTTGATAATAAGATTGGGTCGAGGGTGTTTAAACGGTCAGTATTGTGAAACCATATAGCTTATAAAATTAGTATGGGACCAGGATCTAGCATTTTTTGGATAATAATACAGGTAGATGGAGAAGAAAATTCTGATTCAAAAATATTTTTGCTTAAACTAAAGGATATGTTAAAAATATCATTTTCAATTACAGATTTTTAAGAGCACTTGGTTTTGCAAAATAAATGGAAATTGAATTGGACTTGGTCTCAGACAATTTTTACAAGAGTGATATGGTATCCTGTCACCTGGAAGGAACAGTATTTCAGACAACTTACATTCTCCTAACTTAAGCTGATTGGTGCTGCCTCTGCGACTTTCAGTATTCCAGTAAAGGCCAACGAACATTCTATGACTGGCAAGATAGAGCTTGAACATAAACCTTCCTGGTAATACATCGCTCTTTTTTGCCAGAATATACATGGAAGAGTTGCTGGCTTTTACAGAGGCCATGTTGATTGCTTTTCACTGTGACACTATCAAAGTCAGAATTGTCCTGGTATAAGCTATCTGTCAAAGTAAGTACCAGGTGGATTTTTGAATAATATAATTAGCATAATTGAAAAAAAACATGTGTGCTATCTGTTACAGTTAGTTTCAGGTGGATATAGAAGGAATATGCATAATAAAAAAAAAAAGGGGTCCAGTTTTAAGGAAACTGGTCGGGTTTTATACATTCCAAAATTATTCTTGTTTTTCGGCAAATGTGTTGTTAGACGGTACGAGAATTATACATTGTGGTCTCCTTTCTGAACAGATGCTAATTTTATTTGGCATTGCTTTGTTGTGATGGATTTGTGTTTCCTGTGTGAGTTTTTGATGGTTTATTTTTGTTTGGCTTTTGCATTTTATAACTAGAGATAATTTTGAGGTTGTTTTATATCTCATGCTCGGGTTTTTTAGGTCAGAAACGCTGGCTAAGGTACAGTATGCATCCTGT
>NC_051409.1:5104596-5104971 GCF_015228065.2 Penaeus monodon | reverse complement strand
GGTGGGTGTGTGCTATCTGTTACAGTTAGTTTCAGGTGGATATAGAAGGAATATGCATAATAAAAAAAAAAGGGGTCCAGTTTTAAGGAAACTCTGGTCGGGTTTTATACATTCCAAAATTATTCTTGTTTTTCGGCAAATGTGTTGTTACACGGTACGAGAATTATACATTGTGGTCTCCTTTCTGAACAGAGGCTAATTTTATTTGGCATTGCTTTGTTGTGATGGATTTGTGTTTCCTGTGTGAGTTTTTGATGGTTTATTTTTGTTTGGCTTTTGCGTTTTATAACTAGAGATAATTTTGAGGTTGTTTTATATCTCATGCTCGTGGTTTTTAGGTCAGAAACGCTGGCTAAGGTATAGTATGCATCCTGT
>NC_051409.1:5103149-5104106 GCF_015228065.2 Penaeus monodon | reverse complement strand
AGAGAGGAGTGCATATGCGTTCTTGCATGCAGATCTGACAGTCCAACCAAACTGCTAGCAAAATTATGATTGATTATAGTGAATGGGCCAGTCTGTTACTTGTCATATTCATTCAAAGGAAGGAGTTATTTATTTAGAAAAGTAGCCAGATAAAGGATGTGTTTAGTACATTTTCAAGCAAGTTTTTTTCTTTCATGACTCTAATCTGTTATTTCTATCCTTTTATTTTGTTTTAATATATGTAAATGATAGTTATGATAACATCGTATGTTATTTTTTTTTCTTTCTGCTTTCCCCCTATCCTTGGATTTGGTCAAATGCATGACAGGAGATTTTGAATCCAAAGTTTTTAATATATTTTTTGTTCACCTTTTTTTCACTTTTTTATATAATATCTGTATGTGTTGTAGGTATCCCCTTGCAGCAGGATTGCAGCTGTACATGTCCTGTGGATTTTGACACTGCCATCTAGTGGAAGCAGACAGCCCCATTCAGCTAGGGGAAATGTTGAAATTATCATAATGTGTATATTGGTTAACTGGCAGCAAGGGGATATGGATAATTTTAACCGTTATTATTACAGTGTGAATTTCTCTTTCTCTTTCTCTTCTATTTTGAGAAAGTGACCAATGTTACCTAACCAACTCTGCAATGCTGCTTCCTGTGCATCCCCCCCCACCCACCGTACTAATACAAGGTGTGCCCCTCCAGTGGAAAATCCTCTACAGGAAGTGATGCATTGCTTGAATCATTGCCTCTTCAGTTGCAGGGCAGGTACGAAGAGGGTGTCCTGCGGGGAAGGCGCGTAGGGGTCACAGATGCTCCCAACCTTGACTCTCTGGTTTTTGATGTTAGTATGGCCCTCTCTCTCGGATTTTGCCGTCTTGGCTGCCGGCCTGCGCTGATTGCGTCTCCCTCTGCTAGACTGCCGTTCCTGTAGAGACAGTGATATGCGTC
>NC_051409.1:5102542-5103070 GCF_015228065.2 Penaeus monodon | reverse complement strand
AGTATTTCTTGTACCATATTTATATGATTCACTCTTTTCCTCTTATTTGCTGAGGCTCGAGTAGCATGTTTCTTTATCCAGCAGAACCTAGCTTACTGTATGCATATCTTTATTTTAGGGATTTTCCTGCAATATTTCCCGGAATTTGCCATTGCGTTGGCAAGAAAATAATAATGCCGTAGCACCATAAATTCATTTTGGAATCTGACGTTGTGATTCGTAAATATTTTCATTTTGCTTGATTTTGTTCCAAGAACTTGTTCCAGAGGAAGTATATGAGCTTTTTTTGTGTGTGTTTTGCTTGTGAATTAAGTTGAAAAAAGAAACTAAAGCTGAGGATCTGTATGGTTGCTAGATGAAATTGGTGATTGCATTTGCTGTTGATTAGTGACGCAAAGTTTTTCATTTCACGTATTGCAAGAGTTGTTATATTTGAAGCTGTTGTATTTATGTAGAAAATGCTAGATGAGATGGAAGTCAAATGCCAAGAGAGTTGATAGTATACTCTGAAATTTTGGTCTTGAAGAA
>NC_051409.1:5101206-5102519 GCF_015228065.2 Penaeus monodon | reverse complement strand
GTATGCATATAACCATATTGCCTCTCTGCTTTGTGTAAGTGCTTTCGTATAAAGATAAATGCCCGCATCTGTCTAGATATTTTCCCCCAATGACTGCATTTTTGCATGATTGCTTTCCCTCATTTTGCAACATGTTTAGAGTATACAAGATTTTTCATTTTGAAGTATGGGTACATTCTGGTATATCAAGGTTACCCCATCATTTAGAAAAAGGTATTGGTGAAGATAAATATTTCTTGGAATAAGACGTGGTGTCCTCCGGTCTTAATGAAAGTAAGCATATTTAGCCTTGGAAATTATCTCCCTCCTCGAGGTTATTCATTATTAATCATGCTCCACTAAGCTTCTATACCAAACTGCATTCACTTTTGTTGTGTTGTGTCATTAGACAGAAAAAAGAAAAAAAAGAAAAGGAGGTCTTGATGCTCTTTGCCGAAAAGCTAACGTCAGTGCTTTTGTCTTGTAGGTAAGACCGGAGAAAAAATACGAGAATAGAAGTGGCGGCGGCTTTGTCTCTGGAGTCTATGAGGTAAGGACGTTGGCAATAATAGTGAGAGAATTTGTCAATAGTTCCAGAGATGTAAGATCAAGTCCAGTGCTCTATCTTGGTGGTTAAATATGCAGATTTTTGTTTTTGCCACCTTTTCTTTCAAATGTGGCCTGTTTCTGCCTCCTTTTTGGGGCCAAACATTTCTTCAGGAATAGTCAATGAAGGTCTTCTCAACTAGAACAAAAGATCACGCTCTCAGTGTTGTTCTTTGGTCATTACTTGGTGTAAACTCAGGCAAGGGCCCAGCTAGTGTCTCGTTGAATAAAGACGCCGGCATTTTAAGGGGGTTGGTCGTGTTCTCACTTCAAGTGTAATGTTATTTTAATGCCTATCTTCTCTAAAGGTCAGACAAAATTTTACTTGCAATCTTCTGTAAACGTCCGATGTTATTTTACTGTCTATCTTCCCTCAGGTCAGTAACAAGACTCTTTTAGAGAGGGCAAGACGGTTCGGTGTGACGGACCCGCCCAAAGCAGCCCCCACGCCAGAAGCTATCAAGAAACTGTATAAGAGGTAATATTCCTGAATTTTGTTCAGACGTTTACGTGTTGATCAAATTTCACTGATTATTATCAAAGGAAATAGTTGAATGTTCATTTTGTTTTTTTGCTAGTTATTTGTTTTAACCCATTCACTTTGGGGCAAAATTTCTGGTTGAAGTTTGGCAAGGTTGAGGTTTTTCAATATATGATATGACTTCCATTATGAATGGGGTAAATCACATACTTATGTGATATCCCAGATAAAAAAATCTTGCTTTTCT
>NC_051409.1:5099433-5100106 GCF_015228065.2 Penaeus monodon | reverse complement strand
AATATTATCATGCACCATATCACTCTGAAGAAAGTTATAATCTCTTCCAGTTTAGATGTTAAAGATGAAGACTTTGCTCGCGGTCGTTATCGAGCGGATGCCATATACATGCGAGGGACGGAGGAACTGAGTACCCAAGATGTCTTCGATTATTTCCAAGCTTATGCTCCCGCAAATATCGAATGGATAAACGATTATAGCTGTAAGTAAAACATTTGATCCTAATTCATTTTCCTATCGACAGATGAAAAGGAAAAATCACGTATTTTAGAATGTGTTCACAGTGACTCAGGATATATTCACATGTTCTCTACATGTATCTGATTCTATTGTTGTATGTAGGACCATTTTAGATAGATTTCAGCTATGAGGGTTACCCAGGATATATTCACATGTTCTCTACATGTATCTGATTCTGTTGATGTATGTAGGACCATTTTAGATAGATTTCAGCTATGAGGGTTACCCATGAACATGCTTGTCTTTGCAGGTAATGTGGTGTGGTTGGACGCAGCCGGACCGGTGCGTGCGCTCATAGGCTTGTCCTGCCCTATTCTACCTCGCGAAGTAGACCTCAGGAAGAGCCGGCGGGCAAATAAAGCGAAGTCGAGTAAAAAAGTACGCGTTTTTTGTATTTTGTATTTTTCATGCTGATACTGTGATATGTAGTTTG
>NC_051409.1:5099024-5099135 GCF_015228065.2 Penaeus monodon | reverse complement strand
CACCATCTTCTTGCATTTCCCCTATTTCGCGTGATATGTCAACGGACAGTGAGGGTGAGGAGCCAAAGAAGGTAAAGGTGAAAAAGGAGAAGAAAGAGAAGAGAAAGCTGC
>NC_051409.1:5098467-5098877 GCF_015228065.2 Penaeus monodon | reverse complement strand
TTTCCAGCTCGACGGAGGATGAGGCGCAAGGCAACAAGGAGAAGACCAAAAGAAGAAGAAAAAAGTCAAAGTCAAGGTGGAGAAGATGGACGAGGACCCCGTCGCTGGGGGGAGGAGGAGGAGGTGAGGCTCCGGGCTCGGGCTCGGCTGCATTAGGGTGGGTTTTGCTGGGATACGAATGATGCTAGGATTGTGGTCGGATACGAATGACGCTCTTGAAGGGTGTGGCTAGGATTTGGTCGGATTCAATTGCTGGTTCGCAAAGGGGCGGTGCTGCCCCCCACCCCTCTGTTGAAAGATCTGGGGGGGGATGACAGGATGGTAATTAGGTGATGATAACTTTTTCTACAAAATTGCTAAATAAATTAATTTACTAACTTGGGTATTGTTTTTGAAATATATCTTTGTGT
>NC_051409.1:5097851-5097928 GCF_015228065.2 Penaeus monodon | reverse complement strand
TCTTGTTTTTAATTTTAAGCTACCAAAATAAAAAGGAGGTGTGCATTCGCATGGGCGTATAAGGACGGGGGGGGGGG
>NC_051409.1:5097642-5097796 GCF_015228065.2 Penaeus monodon | reverse complement strand
GGAAAGTGCTGGATTAGACTCATTTAGGTTGAATTAGAAATGGGCTCGGAAGGGATTAAACTCCTTTTAAACAGGATTTGTTTCGGATTTCAAGGTTTTACACATTAGAGTGTAGAGAATGGAAAATAAGTTTTCATGTCATGGTCTGCCATCA
>NC_051409.1:5097496-5097623 GCF_015228065.2 Penaeus monodon | reverse complement strand
CACCAATTCCCTCATTCTTTTTAATATTTTTAGATTCCCTCATTCTTTTAATATTTTTCTTGTTTATTTGCTCCTGAATCTGAGAAAATTATGGAATAAATTGATAAATGTCTTTCCTTCTCATGTT
>NC_051409.1:5097063-5097477 GCF_015228065.2 Penaeus monodon | reverse complement strand
TCATATCCCCTTATGAAGAAGTTCCAACACAAAACCGTTGTTTCATAAGATTTCATAATGGGGAATGATTTACACAGAGTATTGGAGTATATTTTATATTAGAGTATATTTATATTAGTATATTTATATTATTAGTTATTTATATTATTTATATTATTTATATTAGTATATTTTTATATTTATATTAGTATATTTTATATTTGAGTATATTTTTTCCTCCTTTCCCTTACAGAGCAGCATAACCACAGAAAGACTTTGGGGAATCCCGTACCTCCTGGCGATGGAGACTGGGGGGGCCCTGCCCACGGACCAAACCATTCTCCTGCGCTTTGCCAGCAATAAGGCAAGAAAAAGGAAGCGCCGAGAGAAATCTGAAAAATTACCGCCATGGAAAACCCCTATGGGGGTGAGTGA
>NC_051409.1:5094574-5096422 GCF_015228065.2 Penaeus monodon | reverse complement strand
TCACACATGTACAAAACGTTTACACTTGGTGCTTAGCTTCATGGGCACCCCACAGGAAAGACATGTTTGGTTTACTTTCAAGATATCTATCTGCTCTAACATGTCGTATAATTTTTTCTGAAATTCCCCAGGTATCAAGGGGGCTTTTAAGCGAAGTGGCGAAGAGAATGCGAGAGGCCCAGAGGAGACGAGACTGTAGGAGCAGCGGAACAGCGCATAGACCCTGACAACCCCAAGAACCCGTGGGGATTCTGGCTCAGAACTTGGTCTTAAGGATGAGCAGGGAGGAGGACATAATTCGATTATCAGGCGCTGTTGCGGAAGCATACCAAAGGTGGTGGAGGTCGTGTTTTTGAAAATGTTGTCTTGGTTTTTCGTCCGTGCGATTCCTGTTCTTGTTTGATAGAATTTATTGTCTTTTTTTTGTTCCTGGTGGATGTTAGGGATTATTTGTTTACTATTTCAGTTTTTCTTTTTTCTTACTGGGGGTTGCTTTTATATGTTGTGTTTTTGGGTGTCTTTATTTGTGGCGATTGGGTTTTTATTTATTTGTCGATGTTTTATTACTTTTATTTGCTCCTGTTGATTGTTTTTACTTATTTAATTTTTTTGTTAGTTTTAATTTCTTAATATGAAATATATTTAATACAAGACATTTGTATTCCATGTTTGTTTTTTTTCTGCTTAACCTAGGGTCTTAGTAGAAAATCTGTATTTTAATGCCTGTTGATTAATTTCTTGTATTTTTTTTTCTCATTTTCAACTTCCTATATCTTCTTAGTATTTATTTATTTGATTTTATTTATTTATTTTTTAAGATATATAGCCATATTAATTTTTCTAAATGTGGCGACATTGTTGACATGTTTGCTCTGCTTTTACAGTTGTATCCCAGACGATGAAAACGCGATGATACAAGCGACCATGAAGATATGTTGGGTAATTATCAGGAGGAAGGATCTAAACAAGGAAGTGATGATAGTGAATGATATAGTTCCGTGGAACAGTGAAACTCAATGTAAGGAATTGTAAAGAATAGTAATGTCACAATAATTTATTAGAAATCTCTGTGTTCCATGACCAACTTTCTGCTCTGCGGCTCTAGCATGTTTGACGCTATGTTTGACACCTATAGCCGTTTAACCGCACGTTGAGTTGGTTTGCTATGATGGCTTTAAGGTATGTTTCTGGCATCTATTGCGGGTTAAGTGTTAGTCATGTTATCCTTTCATTATTTGTTAATGATTTTTTAGAGATAAGTTGGCTATCTTCAGGTAGTATTTAGAAGCAGGTGGTTATTTGCAATATAGTCATGGGTTTTAGGGGTACCATGACGAGCTTGTGTGATGCTACAGCTCACTCTGAATGGCTGTTTAGATTCTCATAGGAATGGCTGCTGACATGTTCTCATTTCCCCCATTCAGAGTCGCGAGGAGAAGAATGTAACGCGGACGCAAAGAGCAGAAGAGCAGGAGCCAGAGGTCCCGGCACAGATCTGCGGACGACTGTCGGGTGGAAAGTTCCGTGAGGTGTCAGCATCCAGGACAGACTGCTGGAATGTCCGCGCCCAGCTAGGGGAGGCGATGCCAGAAACAAGCTCGATCTACGTGCCAAAGTTAGATGGGCAAGCGGAGACGAGAGCCTGTATCTGTATAGGTGGCAATAGCCTTTACTAATCGCTTGATTGCCAGCGATGAATATTAAGACATGTAGGCTCTTATTATCACTAATGCAGTGGTTGAAAAAAAGGAAAAAAAGATTATTGATCAAAGTGTGATGTAAATTTTTGATTGGGGGGGGGGATTTCATTCTCTTAGGGTGGGGGAGGTGGGCATAATCTCTATGTGA
>NC_051409.1:5093576-5094553 GCF_015228065.2 Penaeus monodon | reverse complement strand
AATCATCACAACAACTACTTGCTCATTTTTTTTATATTTATTTTAAGGTTTCAGTAAACAGTGCAGACTAGTCACCTCTCTGAATGGCTGACTTTCTCGTTGAAGAATCATTCTCGGATTTATTTGTTCGTACACACTCAAATGACGGTCTATACATCACGTTCTATTACAAGTCGGACATTGTGAAACAGTCATCCACATACAGTTCTTGAAAGGAATACTGTTATTCCTGAATTCTGAGTCGTCTTTTGATGTAAAAGTGTAAAATCTTGCCAGTTGGGAAGGGTATCCATATGTTCCTTATTACTTAGTGAGTGAATTTGATCTCTTTTTGCATTCGCAAAATTTTAAAGATGGAAAAAAGAAAAAAGAAAGTATTTTAGATGAAAGTTTAATTTTTAATAAGCAGTAACAGCGTGTATTTTTGACGAACTTGTTGCTGTACGTTTTATCAGAGCAAGTACAAAGGAATAGTGGTATATATGTATGCTACTTGTATGCCGGTTTTTCTTCTGTATTATAAGGTTTTCCTGTATCGAGGAATGTGAGGAGAAGATGTTATTTAATTAAATAAGACATTTGAACGTTTTTGAAAGGCATAAAAGGAAATTAAAATAAAGGGGGCATTGTAAAAAACATCTCTTTTTGTATCCGAGATGATAATGGATGAGGTATATAGTTGAATGAAATTATATTAAATGCTAAGTGTTCTTTGTGAAAAATGAAAATGTGTTGATGTAAATATGTTTACGCATGCTCAGTCCATTTCTTATTGTACATTTGTGAATGTGCTTTTTTCTGTAAAAAAAAATAGAGGAAAAATGAAGGAACGTAAAGAAATAACTTTCAATCATAAATTTTTACACAGTAGTTTTTAGACTAGCCTTTTCCAAGTTTTTTATATCCTCATTATTTTTGTGTGAGTGATTTTTTTTTTTATCAAATGTAAAGGATTTTGGGGAATGTAAGTATAAAGA
>NC_051409.1:5092837-5093543 GCF_015228065.2 Penaeus monodon | reverse complement strand
ACATCATTGAGAACAATATTAACAGTGAATGTTCTGTGATCCTGTCCTTGAAGCTAGACAATCCTTGATTTTAATTTATTATGTTCTAGATTAAAATAACAAGACGTAGTGAATAAATAAATGATAATAATAGAACAACATGACAGTTAGAAAATAAAAGTGTACCTCCTTGTCCACGCAATACTAGTGATTTAATCTTTATATTCTGCTTCTGTGCTGTGAATCACTACCATAAAAGGAAGTGTTAAAGTTTAACGTCATAGGAACTATGTAGGACAAATTAGCTTTTATTTCTTTAGTGCAGCGTATAGTGTTTACTGAAAAGGGTATTAGGTAGAGACTGTGTGTCCAGTAAGGCTTTAGAGGTTGCAGTTTGCAATTTTGATACAATAACACAGGGAGTTGCATCTACGGTAAGGTACGGCAATTATATGCTATTTCACCTTGGGGCTTCATCGATTGGTGATTGTTACAAGGGTAGTATAATTTAGGTACTTTATTTACTATTTGTTTACTTGATGTAAGTTTTAAGCAAGAAATCGTTTTAGTAGTTCATGTTCGAGCCTTTCCGGGTAACTGTTCCTGTGGACACAACCAGCACGACAATAGATTGATGCCCATATACATGAACCAAGTAAACACAATTATGTACATGCATACGTGTATACAGTGACACCTGGATCAGCACAGGTACCTATGCACATGT
>NC_051409.1:5092588-5092803 GCF_015228065.2 Penaeus monodon | reverse complement strand
CTATAAAAGTATTGGGAGGGCGGGGGGTGGGGGGAGATAAAACGTGATGGGACTGGGAGTATCTACGAGTCTGAGGAAGGAAGAGAAACATGGAGGGCATCATACAAAAGAGCTATTATGAGCAATCACAGAGTATTAAGGGTAGAAATGGGTGTTGAAGAAGTTGAAAGAACCTTGGAATGAGATTGTGCTAGCAATTGGCATGGTCTTCACCT
>NC_051409.1:5091442-5091596 GCF_015228065.2 Penaeus monodon | reverse complement strand
CCACTATTGTCCATGGTGAGCATCATTTATGTGGCGAAGAGAAACAGGACGGTTTATTTTTACTCACACTATGTACTAGAGGAAACAGATTTCTATTGAAGCACAATGTAACAATTTCTTTTATTTTTCAAATTGTATGGTATAAATCAATTCT
>NC_051409.1:5090044-5091411 GCF_015228065.2 Penaeus monodon | reverse complement strand
GTTAGATTATTGCACAGTTTATAAAAGGGCAAATAAACCAAAAATATATGATATTAATATTATGAAATTATATATCTGACCTTAAAATCTACAATGATTCTATTCAAATGATTTTAAACAGAGCCCCTAAGATATGTTGAAGCTGGAATAACATAAGATATTGCACCAAAAAGTCATAATAAGGCAAATTAAAATGCAACAATATATATAATTATCTTAGTACTTTTTCATGTTCAGTTTGAACTTTTTTAAATCCAAAAATTTTCCAAGTAAAAAATAATAAAGTTTACTCTTAAACTCCTACTTGGGGAGAGATGGGGGGGGGGTGTTATCAGAAAGCTCTCTAGAAACCTGCGACTATCGAAACAAACGCAGTAAGGAGATAAATACCAGACAATTAACACGTCAAATTATAACCATAAGATGGGCAGCAGATTCAACCTACTCTACCAAAAAATTATTACAGATTAATTAATGCAATCCATAACATCTTCATCCGATTACAGTGAAATTTGTGAAATCTAGATCACTTACGTACTCTTTTCCTTCTAACAAAATAACTTTTTTTTCTTCTCCACCGCTCTCTATCTTAGAAACTCAACAATCTCCCTTGCAAAAAAAAAAAAAAGGATGACAAAGCTCTGAACCTAAAACTCTCAATGAGGACTGGGTGATGTCATCTATTACAAGGACAAGAAATGGCAAACAATGTCACTATCCCCATGAAATAAGACAAAACTACGGAAGGTGTCCTTGTAATACAATAACGGCCAATATTAGCTGAGTCTCTTATATTTTCTTATACAATTCTAAGGCCGTGGGAGAGGAAACAATATAGTTTTATGTACATAAAGGGGGGGGGGGGAGAGAGAAGAAAAGGAAAAGGACTTGTAACCTCGCCCTAAACTACCTGCAAAGACTACAGGAGATTCCATTCGATTTTTCAGTGTAAATAACAGCCCACTGGGATGTTTGCAATATAACAACCACTTGGATATTTCCTTATACATGGTAACTCTTAACCTCTATGCAAATCAACAGCCAGATTATGTATGCTGCAGCAGTCTGTTGAAGGCTTATACGCAACTCCAGGTCGAAGAATCATCGCCGCCTTGTGTTTCAGAGAGGGTTTCATCCGCTGTCATCCCATCCAAAGTGACCGATCCCGTCCTTGACCTTTGCCTTGCCTTCGAAATCCTGAGGGAGATAGAGAGAGCAAAATGTATTGGGTGCTTTCGTTCACATACAAACGAAAACAGCATGCTGAAGAGCGTATAAGCGCTCCTCCATGAACAATACATAGTCCATTAGGTTCTGTTTATTGGGTAGCGGGAAGGAAAAAGAGTATATCTACTCATCATCATAAT
>NC_051409.1:5089652-5089733 GCF_015228065.2 Penaeus monodon | reverse complement strand
CAACAAAATAACAATAATCATCTTCATACCCAAGAATTGGCTATCAATAGGATTTAGTAATTATACCACAAACATGAGTTG
>NC_051409.1:5088581-5088920 GCF_015228065.2 Penaeus monodon | reverse complement strand
ATCGCCAAAAATAAATATCAATCCTCTCACCTGAGGAAAGAACCGAGAGACGAGTCATGTTTTCCATCAAGAGCCTTGGGTCTGTTGCAGCTCGTCATTTTGCATTGATCCCCAGTCGAAGCTTGTCCCATAACAGTGATTAAGAGCTGTTGATGGAAAAAACCAATCTTTTAGATCCAGGGCAACATGTCATGGATCAGTAGTGATGGAAAATATGTGACAACCAGATTATCACTAATTTTTTTTCTTGCACAAGAATCTAATTCAGATCAACATTCCCTCTCCTCTCCCAAAAAAGCACCCACTAACGCGCACAACAAAAACAAATGAATAATGAAG
>NC_051409.1:5088194-5088471 GCF_015228065.2 Penaeus monodon | reverse complement strand
TCACCACGCAGTGCCATTCACATTGCTATACTTCTTGATCTACCAAACTTGAAGCTGTAACGACAAAACACGTTTCTCCGACCTCGTAACTCCCTTCCTCCTCAAACTTGAGTCTTATAAGTCGCGGCTAGGCTTGTCAACTACCGACAACAATGTCAGCGTACATTTGCTGTGTGTTGCCCTTGTCGTCCTTGATCGTGATTGGTCTGTCCTCGCGGATTCGGTCAAGGGCTGCCGGACAATCGAGCTAAAAAGAAGGGAAGAAAATATTGTTAAG
>NC_051409.1:5086944-5087443 GCF_015228065.2 Penaeus monodon | reverse complement strand
TGCCAGAGAGAGGAGGAGCGAGTAAAAAAAAGAGGAATCCTTTAAATACATTAAGTTAATATTTTTCGGAGTCAGAAATGCTGAATGGAGGAATAAAGATGAATAGAGAGGAAAAAGAGGACTAATAATAAGATTTATGAGATAAGGAATAAATAAAGTAAAAAAAAAAAATAGTCCAATCCTCATCAATTAACGTCAGCTCAAACCTTGCCAAGAACTTACATGAAAACACAAAAAGTATCACCACATCTCTTACAAAGAACAGTAGGGGTAGTCAACTGCAAGCTTGAACCAAAATGCACAAAACTTACTACACAAGTTTATTTTTGGTTGAAATCCTAAGAATATTATCCTGAGTCAGTGCCCTGCTCAAATACCCAAAATCTTCTACATTAGATAAATTGGGAATCAAGGAATAGGATTCCAAACAGTTTAATACACTCTTAAACAAATCTCTTTTCCCCTTTTTCTTTTCCTTAAAATTTTTCCCTTAGCTCCC
>NC_051409.1:5086688-5086844 GCF_015228065.2 Penaeus monodon | reverse complement strand
GTAGCAGATAAGACAGAGTGACAGAGTTAGAGACAGTTACGAGAGACGAGAGCGAAGGGGGAAAGCCCAAAGACTCACGGTTCTCTAGCCCCTCCACAGCCCGCCGGTGTCCCCGTCCCTGATGATCACATTGACCTCCAACGTCGTCCTCGGAGG
>NC_051409.1:5086427-5086654 GCF_015228065.2 Penaeus monodon | reverse complement strand
GTCGGTCCCGGGATCCTCCGGCAGCTCGCCATCCTCGATCTGGAGGTCGTTGGGGACTTCTATCTTGAGATTTGTGAAGGTCCGGGGGGCGCCCTCGAGTCCCGCCATGGCCGCTCTGTTTACATCTCGGCCGCGCAAAAATGTCCACAATGTCGAGTCCCTTCTCTCCTTTCGCCCTTTTCCTCCCTCTGTGGTCGATTCTGGCAGGGATTCATCCTCTTGGTGTA
>NC_051409.1:5085549-5085704 GCF_015228065.2 Penaeus monodon | reverse complement strand
ATGCTTTTGAATGAATTCTCACCCAAAATTTGAAAAGAAAATGTCTTGGTTAGGTATCCAACACATTCTCACTCTTCAGTTAAGAAGGGTGTGACTGATGTCTTGAAGTGTATTTGTAAAAAGAGGACTGTTGTTTATTCACAATAAAAGGCATA
>NC_051409.1:5085343-5085515 GCF_015228065.2 Penaeus monodon | reverse complement strand
ATATTGATATTACGATGAAAGAAGTGTGAGCGTGTTAAAGTGAATGAGCGATTAAGAGGAAAGGGTGTTTGATGAGATTAAATTGGAGTAGGAAAAGTATGCATTACTGAAGGCAGTCATGCTGTCGCTGTTAATGAAGAGGAGTAATGAAAAAAGAGAAATTGATGGATAT
>NC_051409.1:5083331-5083431 GCF_015228065.2 Penaeus monodon | reverse complement strand
TGTGTATCACGGTTACATTACATGTGTATAAGGTCAGGGATATTGCTATTGACACACTGGCATTTCTCGCTCGGTACTGGCACCCTGATTTACACCACTT
>NC_051409.1:5082760-5083098 GCF_015228065.2 Penaeus monodon | reverse complement strand
CAGACTCGTGTAATGGAAATAAACACAGAAAGAAAGAATGTTTGTAGTAACACTGAAAATAAAAGACATAACAAGCGAAAAAAAAATTGAAACAAATTAGAGATAAAATTTGATAATAAAAAAAAAGACCAACAGACACAGCAGTTCGTGTGTTGCTAAATAAATTTCAGAGGACTGGACGGGTCGTCGCGGATTTTGGAAAATATTTGCGCTAATTATTTGCACCATATACTTAAATTAAACTTTTTGTCAGTGTCGACTTTGACTAATGGGGGCCCTTTCGAGATATATAAAAAATACATAATACTATATATATACAAAAAAAACCCCCAAAAAAA
>NC_051409.1:5081970-5082259 GCF_015228065.2 Penaeus monodon | reverse complement strand
GTGGTGGGGTTGTGTGTATATTATAGTATGATGATTTTATATATATCTCGAAGGCCACCATTAGTCAAAGTCGACACTGACAAAAAGTTTAATTTAAGTATATGGTGCAAATAATTAGCGCAAATTTTAAAAAATCCCGACGACCGCCCCGCCCCTCTAAAATTTATTAGCAACACACAACTGCTGTTCTTTTGGTTTTTTTTTTTTATTTAAAAATTTTTATCTCAAAATTTGTTTAAATTTTTTTTTTTCGTTTGTTTTCTTTTATTTCCCCCGTGTTACTAAAAAA
>NC_051409.1:5081551-5081725 GCF_015228065.2 Penaeus monodon | reverse complement strand
AGTGGTGTAAATCAGGGTGCGAGTACCGAGCGAGAAATGCCAGTGTGTCAATAGCAATATCCCTGACCTTATATACATGTAATGTAACCGTGATACACTTTTATCTTTGTGCATCATTGTTTTTTTCATAAATTCCAATTTGTTTTTGAAATATATAGTGACTATAGACACCCG
>NC_051409.1:5079717-5079894 GCF_015228065.2 Penaeus monodon | reverse complement strand
AGGGGGAGGGGAAACCCCCAATTTTTTTCCAGGGGGGTGGGGAAGAGGGTTTAATTTTAAAACCCCAAATTTTAAAAAAAGAAGGAAAACAAAGTAGAATAAAAAAGCCTTTTTAATAGAAAAAAAAATTTTTTACAAAAATTTTCTTTTTTAACAGAAAAAAAAAGGCCCATTTTG
>NC_051409.1:5079232-5079699 GCF_015228065.2 Penaeus monodon | reverse complement strand
TTTGATTTTTTTAGTTGGTTTTGTTCATTTTCCCTTTTTATTTTCCCAAATTTTGGTGGTTTGTGTTGTGTAACATAATTTTCCTTTTTCATTTCCCCCCTCTTCGCCATGTCCCTTTTGTTGAATTTTTTACTCAATTTTTTCAAAACCCCCTTTCCCTTTAAACGTATTCCAAACCCAATTCTTTTCGTTTAAAAAATTCCGAAAAAAGGAAATATATTTTTTTTATTTTGAAAAACAAAACCCTTTTTAAAAAAAAAAAAAAATCCCCTTTTAATGGGGGGGTTTTTTTTGGTTGCAATATTTTATTTTCCCTTTTGGGTGAAATTCATTCAAAAGCATTATTTGTCTATGCCCTGTGTCTGTGTTCGTTTACTTTTTGTATTTTCCTCTTGTTTTTAAGTATGTGCGTGTACCTTTTGTTTTTTGTGTACTTTACCTATTTACAATATAATTTTAAAATGTTG
>NC_051409.1:5078331-5078680 GCF_015228065.2 Penaeus monodon | reverse complement strand
TACACCTAGAGGATTTATCCCTTCCAGAATCGACCAGAGAGGGAGGAAAAGGGCGAAAGGAGAGGAAGGGACTCGACATGTGGACATTTTGCGCGGCCGAGATGTAAACAGAGCGGCCATGGCGGGACTCGAGGGCGCCCCCCGGACCTTCACAAATCTCAAGATAGAAGTCCCCAACGACCTCCAGATCGAGGATGGCGAGCTCCGGAGGATCCCTCCACGTGGAGCCGACAGCGATGCGACGTGAGGCTGTTCATCTCGGGGACACCGGCGGCCTCCGAGGCTGACCCGTGAGTCATTGCTATTCTCTCCACGTATCGACTCTGTGCGCTTCTCGTGGCTAAAACTC
>NC_051409.1:5077837-5077940 GCF_015228065.2 Penaeus monodon | reverse complement strand
TTAATGTATTCACACCTGGCTGAATGTTGTGGTTATCAAGCGAACCCTGAAATACAAACCAAACTTTTCCTACGTTTTATTTTTTCTCTAGACAGGGGGTCAG
>NC_051409.1:5076687-5077241 GCF_015228065.2 Penaeus monodon | reverse complement strand
CATAATTTAAGTAGGAGGGACCGTGATGCATAACCTATTAACTCTCATCCTTATCTATCCTTTCCTCGGGGATAAAGTGGAAGGTGTTGGTTGCTTGGGATGAAGATGCACTGGGATGGCTGGTAGATTATACTAATATAGCTGGTGATTCCCTAGGATAAGACTCCTTTGGGGGATCTCTATGGTTGCTGGGTAATTTTCCAAAATGGGTCTGTACCATGAAGTTCGTTGTATTTTGTGTCTTTGGATTCCCAGTGATGTCTAGTATGCATTTGTTGTGGTTTTAGTCAGGGTTAGTCAACAGAAATGGTATGCACTTGACTTGGTGGTTAGAGAAGATATAAAGTAGACTATCCCAGGAAATTTCCGGAGTGATATCATGACCCAATTTAAGCAGTGATTTTGCCAATAAACATCATTCAGTGCCAAGTTGTGTTTATTAATGGAGTTTTGACCATTCTTATTGTTTATTGAGTCTCCCAACTGTTACTGTTATATATGTTGACATCAATGTGTGTTATGGTAATTCATTACAGTACAGTCCCCTACTCCGT
>NC_051409.1:5075192-5076647 GCF_015228065.2 Penaeus monodon | reverse complement strand
TTTTAAGATGTGGACCTATTCTAGAAATTTACCAACCTCCGTTCTTTGCACTCAGAAGAAATTTAGTAAACTTCCACCAAACTGGTATATATTTGATCCAGATTGTGATTGAAATGGTTCTTTGTGACAATAAATCTCCAGGGAGGACTGCATACCTGTCTTGCCAAAATATGTGGTGGAGGTTCATTGGCCAAAGCAAAAATGATCTCATGACTCAAAAAGGGTGTGTGTGCTGTTATCCTTCACTTGTGCAGAGTGATTTGTGTGGGAGTTAGCATTGTATGGTTTCCATTACAGGGGATTATGTTTTAGTTTTTGATAGCTGTGTTTGGTCCTGTTCTGGACAATTACCAATACATTTCTTTATGAATAATGTTAATTCTTCTATGGATAGGTTCCTTGTAATGTGTACTGATATTTATTGTAGTTTTGATTAATGCTCACAGTCTGTATCAGAGGTATTGCTAGTAATTAGAGAGGCTTAATTACTAGCAGCATAATTCCCTCATACATAGTGTATGTAGAGTTTGTAGAGCCCTCTGGCAATTTAATCATTTAATAATTTAATCAGTCCTTGCTTTAACTTGCCAAAATATATGTAGTGAAGTTTGCTGGTCACTGCTAGAGTGCTGACATGGGTAGGCACTGTGCTGTTGGCTTTACACTGTGCACTCTGATTATAGGTTGTCATAGAACCATAACCCTTATGATAGTGACTCACCCATGCCATGCCAAGCTTTGTGCTCTATGACATTGGCTGTGGTGTATATGACCTTTTAGTAAACAAGGCTAAAAGGGAACATTAGCTTATGCTGGAGATCTGTACTTCCTTATTCAGGGCCAAACACAAGAGCAGTTGTTTAGTACATTCAACATAGAGCTGGCATGACCATGTGTGGCATGGATTCTTCCCATCTATCTTATGTGCTTACTCAAATATTTTTCCTAGTGTTTATCATGTACTCTTTTCTAATTGTGCCAATGTTATGATTGGTTAGCTATAGTCCAATAAAACTGCTATGAATAGGCAGTACTCATTATGAGCAATACTTTGCTATTTTCAGTGATTCTGTGCTTTTGATAAAAATTACCCACAAGTATTGAATGGGCAAGCACCAATAAGGTGAAAAGTGTTGGAACCTTCCTCTGTAAACTTATATAGAATGGGGCAAAATCAAAAGATGCCTTGGCCCTCCTAGCTCTGCCCTGGCTTCTGTTCTTTGAGTTCCATAAAAAAAGGAAAAGTGTGAGATTTAAAGGTTATTAGAAATTTTTGCAACATCAAGCTAGGAGAAGGGGGGGTCAGTTTAGTTTGGTATGGTTAAATTTTTAGTGCCTGACAGCTGTCACCCACAAGCTAAAAGATTTGATGACACTTCATCTATGACACATCTGCTGGAGATTGCCAATAAAGATGCTTGATATAAATAACACACCTGATAGTGGCGATGGCAA
>NC_051409.1:5073344-5074904 GCF_015228065.2 Penaeus monodon | reverse complement strand
ATCTACAGGGCTCAATAATTTATGAGGAATTCTCAATCTTTTTGTAGACTTTAATGAGTACTGACAAGTGATGCTTGTGATCTTATAAATTATGCTTTTCTGTTACTGTTTGTGTAGTATGTCACTTATTTTTTGGTATCTGTGTTAATGGTAGCTTTATGGGATGCTAGTCAACAGAGCTCAGCCTTGGGGTAAACATTTCTTGGACTTATCATATGAAGTCGTATTCTTAGATATTTCGATTATATTGTAGTACAATAATGTGATCCCCTTGTACAATATGACCTGTAAAGCAAACAATAGGAATACCCTTATTTTAACTTGTGGGAGAGAAACTTTTTGTGACTTGTAGGTTGTGTGTTAAGTTTATCATATGTATTATGTTACTCACTGCACAGACTTTTTTTTCCCTTCATAATATATTGGGCACCTGTGGCACACACTCACTGTCACACGTATTTTCTCTTATTCGCTTTCCTTCTAAGATGGTGCTCTCATACTTGATTAAATATATTCCTATATGTTTACTTCTTAGGCTTGAAGAGATGAGGTGGTCTTTGTGTGTTTTTGACATTTTTGATAATAAGATTGGGTCGAGGGTGTTTAAACGGTCAGTATTGTGAAACCATATAGCTTATAAAATTAGTATGGGACCAGGATCTAGCATTTTTTGGAGTGATAATAATACAGGTAGATAGAGAAGAAAATTCTGATTCAAAAGTATTTTTGCTTAAACTAAAGGATATGTTAAAAATATCATTTTCAATTACAGATTTTTAAGAGCACTTGGTTTTGCAAAATAAATGGAAATTGAAACGGACTTGATCTCAGACAATTTTTACAAGAGTGATATGGTATCCTGTCACCTGGAAGGAACAGTATTTCAGACAACTTACATTCTCCTAACTTAAGCTGATTGGCGCTGCCTCTGCGACTTTCAGTATTCCAGTAAAGGCCAACGAACATTCTTCGACTGGCAAGATAGAGCTTGAACATAAACCTTTCTGGTAATACATCGCTCTTTTTTGCCAGAATATACTTGGAAGAGTTGCTGGCTTTTACAGAGGCCATGTTGATTGCTTTTCACTGTGACACTATCAAAGTCAGAATTGTCCTGGTATAAGCTATCTGTCGAAGTAAGTACCAGGTGGATTTTTGAATAATATAATTAGCATAATTGAAAAAAAATATGTGTGCTATCTGTTACAGTTAGTTTCAGGTGGATATAGAAGGAATATGCATAATAAAAAAAAAAAGGGGTCCAGTTTTAAGGAAACTCTGGTCGGGTTTTATACATTCCAAAATTATTCTTGTTTTTCGGCAAATGTGTTGTTACACGGTACGAGAATTATACATTGTGGTCTCCTTTCTGAACAGATGCTAATTTTATTTGGCATTGCTTTGTTGTGATGGATTTGTGTTTCCTGTGTGAGTTTTTGATGGTTTATTTTTGTTTGGCTTTTGCATTTTATAACTAGAGATAATTTTGAGGTTGTTTTATATCTCATGCTCGGGGTTTTTAGGTCAGAAACGCTGGCTAAGGTACAGTATGCATCCTGT
>NC_051409.1:5071845-5072823 GCF_015228065.2 Penaeus monodon | reverse complement strand
CATTCTTGCATGCAGATCTGACAGTCCAACCAAACTGCTAGCAAAATTATGATTGATTATAGTGAATGGGCCAGTCTGTTACTTGTCATATTCATTCAAAGGAAGGAGTTATTTATTTAGAAAAGTAGCCAGATAAAGGATGTGTTTAGTACATTTTCAAGCAAGTTTTTTTTCTTTCATGACTCTAATCTGTTATTTCTATCCTTTTATTTGTTTTAATATATGTAAATGATAGTTATGATAACATCGTATGTTTTTTTTTTTTCTTTCTGCTTTCCCCCTATCCTTGGATTTGGTCAAATGCATGACAGGAGATTTTGAATCCAAATTTTTTAATATATTTTTTGTTCACCTTTTTTTCACTTTTTTATATAATATCTGTATGTGTTGTAGGTATCCCCTTGCAGCAGGATGGCAGCTGTACATGTCCTGTGGATTTTGACACTGCCATCTAGTGGAAGCAGACAGCCCCATTCAACTAGGGGAAATGTTGAAATTATCATAATGTGTATATTGGTTAACTGGTGGCAAGGGGATATGGATAATTTTAACCGTTATTATTACAGTGTGAATTTCTCTTTCTCTTTCTCTTCTATTTTGAGAAAGTGACCAATGTTACCTAACCAACTCTGCAATGCTGCTTCCTGTGCATCCCCCCCACCCACCGTACTAATACAAGGTGTGCCCCTCCAGTGGAAAATCCTCTACAGGAAGTGATGCATTGCTTGAATCATTGCCTCTTCAGTTGCAGGGCAGGTACGAAGAGGGTGTCCTGCGGGGAAGGCGCGTAGGGGTCACAGATGCTCCCAACCTTGACTCTCTGGTTTTTGATGTTAGTATGGCCCTCTCTCTCGGATTTTGCCGTCTTGGCTGCCGGCCTGCGCTGATTGCGTCTCCCTCTGCTAGACTGCCGTTCCTGTAGAGACAGTGATATGCGTCTTTTATTATTATTTTTTCTTTCCTTTCCCTACCCTTTAC
>NC_051409.1:5069943-5071803 GCF_015228065.2 Penaeus monodon | reverse complement strand
AGTATTTCTTGTACCATATTTATATGATTCACTCTTTTCCTCTTATTTGCTGAGGCTCGAGTAGCATGTTTCTTTATCCAGCAGAACCTAGCTTACTGTATGCATATCTTTATTTTAGGGATTTTCCTGCAATATTTCCCGGAATTTGCCATTGCGTTGGCAAGAAAATAATAATGCCGTAGCACCATAAATTCATTTTGGAATCTGACGTTGTGATTCGTAAATATTTTTCATTTTGCTTGATTTTGTTCCAAGAACTTGTTCCAGAGGAAGTATATGAGCTTTTTTTGTGTGTGTTTTGCTTGTGAATTAAGTTGAAAAAAGAAACTAAAGCTGAGGATCTGTATGGTTGCTGGATGAAATTGGTGATTGCATTTGCTGTTGATTAGTGACGCAACGTTTTTCATTTCACGTATTGCAAGAGTTGTTATATTTGAAGCTGTTGTATTTATGTAGAAAATGCTAGATGAGATGGAAGTCAAATGCCAAGAGAGTTGATAGTATACTCTGAAATTTTGGTCTTGAAGAAATTATTATTATTTTTTTTTATTGTATGCATATAACCATATTGCCTCTCTGCTTTGTGTAAGTGCTTTCGTATAAAGATAAATGCCCGCATCTGTCTAGATATTTTCCCCCAATGACTGCATTTTTGCATGATTGCTTTCCCTCATTTTGCAACATGTTTAGAGTATACAAGATTTTTCATTTTGAAGTATGGGTACATTCTGGTATATCAAGGTTACCCCATCATTTAGAAAAAGGTATTGGTGAAGATAGATATTTCTTGGAATAAGACGTGGTGTCCTCCGGTCTTAATGAAAGTAAGCATATTTAGCCTTGGAAATTATCTCCCTCCTCGAGGTTATTCATTATTATTCATGCTCCACTAAGCTTCTGTACCAAACTGCATTCACTTTTGTTGTGTTGTGTCATTAGACAGAAAAAAGAATAAAAAGAAAAGGAGGTCTTGATGCTCTTTGCTGAAAAGCTAACGTCAGTGCTTTTGTCTTGTAGGTAAGACCGGAGAAAAAATACGAGAATAGAAGTGGCGGCGGCTTTGTCTCTGGAGTCTATGAGGTAAGGACGTTGGCAATAATAGTGAGAGAATTTGTCAATAGTTCCAGAGATATAAGATCAAGTCCAGTGCTCTATCTTGGTGGTTAAATATGCAGATTTTTGTTTTTGCCACCTTTTCTTTCAAATATGGCCCATTTCTACCTCCTTTTTGGGGCCAAACGTTTCTTCAGGAATAATTAATGAATGTCTTCTCAACTAGAACAAAAGATCACACTCTCAGTATTGTTCTTTGGTCATTACTTGTTGTAAACTCAGGCAAGAGCCCAGCTAGTGTCTCGTTGAATAAAGACGCCAGCATTTTAAGGGGGTTGGTCGTGTTCTCACTTCAAGTGTAATGTTATTTTAATGCCTATCTTCTCTAAAGGTCAGACAAAATTTTACTTGCAATCTTCTGTAAACGTCCGATGTTATTTTACTGTCTATCTTCCCTAAGGTCAGTAACAAGACTCTTTTAGAGAGGGCAAGACGGTTCGGTGTGACGGACCCGCCCAAGCAGCCCCCACGCCAGAAGCTATCAAGAAACTTTTAAAGAGGTATATTCCTGAATTTTGTTCAGACGTTTTACGTGTTGATCAAATTTCACTGATTATTATCAAGGAAATAGTTGAATGTTCATTTGTTTTTTTGCTAGTTATTTGTTTTAACCCATTCACTTTGGGGCAAAATTTTCTGGTTGAAGTTTGGCAAGTTGAGGTTTTTCAATATATGATATGACTTCCATTATGAATGGGTAAATCACATACTTATGTGATATCCCAGATAAAAAAATCTTGCTTTTCT
>NC_051409.1:5068338-5068934 GCF_015228065.2 Penaeus monodon | reverse complement strand
AAAATATTATCATGCACCATATCACTCTGAAGAAAGTTATAATCTCTTCCAGTTTAGATGTTAAAGATGAAGACTTTGCTCGCGGTCGTTATCGAGCGGATGCCATATACATGCGAGGGACGGAGGAACTGAGTACCCAAGATGTCTTCGATTATTTCCAAGCTTATGCTCCCGCAAATATCGAATGGATAAACGATTATAGCTGTAAGTAAAACATTTGATCCTAATTCATTTTCCTATCGACAGATGAAAAGGAAAAATCACGTATTTTAGAATGTGTTCACAGTGACTCAGGATATATTCACATGTTCTCTACATGTATCTGATTCTGTTGATGTATGTAGGACCATTTTAGATAGATTTCAGCTATGAGGGTTACCCATGAACATGCTTGTCTTTGCAGGTAATGTGGTGTGGTTGGACGCAGCCGGACCGGTGCGTGCGCTCATAGGCTTGTCCTGCCCTATTCTACCTCGCGAAGTAGACCTCAGGAAGAGCCGGCGGGCAAATAAAGCAAAGTCGAGTAAAAAAGTACGCCTTTTTTGTATTTTGTATTTTTCATGCTGATACTGTGATATGTAGTTTGGTTATGAATT
>NC_051409.1:5067383-5067731 GCF_015228065.2 Penaeus monodon | reverse complement strand
AGTCAAAGTCAAGGTGGAGAAGATGGACGAGGACCCCGTCGCTGGGGGGGAGGAGGAGGAGGTGAGGCTCCGGGCTCGGGCTCGGCTGCATTAGGGTGGGTTTTGCTCGGATACGAATGATGCTAGGATTGTGGTCGGATACGAATGACGCTCTTGAAGGGTGTGGCTAGGATTTGGTCGGATTCAATTGCTGGTTCGCAAAGGGGCGGTGCTGCCCCCCACCCCTCTGTTGAAAGATCTGGAGGGGGATGACAGGATGGTAATTAGGTGATGATAACTTTTTCTACAAAATTGCTAAATAAATTAATTTACTAACTTGGGTATTGTTTTTGAAATATATCTTTGTGT
>NC_051409.1:5066761-5066836 GCF_015228065.2 Penaeus monodon | reverse complement strand
TCTTGTTTTTAATTTTAAGCATACCAAAATAAAAAGGAGGTGTGCATTCGCATGTGCGTATAAGGACGGGGGGGG
>NC_051409.1:5065969-5066706 GCF_015228065.2 Penaeus monodon | reverse complement strand
GGGAAAGTACTGGATTAGACTCATTTAGGTTGAATTAGAAATGGGCTCGGAAGGGATTAAACTCCTTTTATCAGGATTTGTTTCGGATTTCAAGGTTTTACACATTAGAGTGTAGAGAATGGAAAATAAGTTGCATGTCATGGTCTGCCATCATTTTTTTATTTTTTTTTTCACCAGATTCCCTCATTCTTTTTAATATTTTTAGATTCCCTCATTCTTTTTAATATTTTTCTTGTTTATTTGCTCCTGAATCTGAGAAAATTATGGAATAAATTGATAAATGTCTTTCCTTCTCATGTTCCCCCCCCCTCCCCCCTCATATCCCCTTATGAAGAAGTTCCAACACAAAACCGTTGTTTCATAAGATGCTTTCATAATGGGGAATGATTTACACAGAGTATTGGAGTATATTTTATATTAGAGTATATTTATATTAGTATATTTATATTAGTATATTTATATTATTTATATTATTTATATTAGTAAATTTTTATATATATAATAGTATATTTTATATTAGAGTATATTTTTCCTCCTTTCCCTTACAGAGCAGCATAACCACAGAAGACGTGGCAATCCCGGTACCTCCTGGCAGATGGAGACTGGGGGTGCCCTGCCCACGGACCAAAGCCATTCTCCTGCGCTTTGCCAGCAATAAGGACAAGAAAGAGGAAGGCGCCGAGAGAAAGTCTGAATATTACCGCAAACATGGAAATCCCAACTATGGGGGTGAGTGA
>NC_051409.1:5064640-5065408 GCF_015228065.2 Penaeus monodon | reverse complement strand
TCACACATGTACACGTGTACACTTGTTGCTTAACTTCATGGGCACACCACAGGAAAAGACATGATTTGGTTTACTTCAAGATATCTATCTCGGCTAACATCTCGGTATAATTTTTATCTGAAATTCCCAGGTATCAAGGGGCTTTTAAGCGAGAGTGGGCGAAGAAGAATGCGAGAGGCCCAGAGGAGACGAGAACTGGAGGAGCAGCGGAACAAGCGCATAGACCTGGACAACCCCAAGAACCCGTGGGGGATGCTGGCTCAGAACTGGGGTCGTAAGGAGAGCCAGGAGGAGGACAGAATCGATTATCAGGCGCTGTTGCGGAAGCATACCAAAGGTGGTGGAGGTCGTGTTTTGAAAATGTTGTCTTGGTTTTCGTCCGTGCGATTCCTGTTCTTGTATGATAGAATTATTGTCTTTTCTTTGTTCCTGGTGGATGTTAGGGATTATTTGTTTACTATTTCAGTTTTCTTTTTTCTTACTGGTTGCTTTTATATGTTGTGTTTTTTGTTCTTTATTTGTGGCGATTGGTTTTATTTATTTGTCGATGTTGATTACTTTTATTTGCTCCTGTTGATTGGTTTTACTTATTATTTTTTGTTAGTTTTAATTTCTTAATATGAAATATATTTAAATACAAGGCATTTGTATTCCATGTTTGTTTTTTTCTGCTTAACAATAGGGTCTTAGTAGAAATCTTGTATTTTAATGCCTGTTTGATTAATTTCTTGTATTTTTTTTTCTCATTTTTCAACTTCTATATTCTTC
>NC_051409.1:5063587-5064610 GCF_015228065.2 Penaeus monodon | reverse complement strand
TTAAGATATAATAGCCATTTAATTTTTTCTAAATGTTGCGACATTGTTGAAATGTTTGCTCTGCTTTTACAGTTGTATCCCAGAAGAGGAAACGCGATGATGACAGCGACCATGAAGATATGTTGGGTAATTATCAGGAGGAGGATTCTAAACAAGGAAGTGATGATAGTGATGATATAGTTCCGTGGAACAGGAAAATCAAGGTAAGGAATTGTAAAAGAAAAGTAATTCACACTTAATTTATTAGAAATCTCTGTGTCCATGTAGCAAAACTTTCTGCTCTGCGTGCTCTAGCATGTTGACCTATGTTGACACCTATAGCCGTACCCGGCACGTTGAGTCGGTTTGCTATGACGGCTTTAGGTATGTTCTGGCAGATGCGGGTTAAGTGTTAGTCATGTTATCAATTTCATGATTTGTTAATGATTTTATTAGAGATAAGTTGGGCTATCATTCAGGATAAGTATTTAGAAGCAAGGTGGTTATTTCAATATAGTCATGGGTTTTAGGGTACCATGAAGAGCCTTGTGTGGATGCTACAGCTTCCACTCTGAATGGCTGTTTAAATTCTCATAGGACTGGCTGTCTGACATGTCTCATTTCCTCCTTCAGAGTCCGAGGATGAAGATGTACGCGGACGCAGAGCAGAAGAAGCAGAGCCAGAGGTCGAGCACAGATCTGCGGAGCCGACTGTCGGGTGGAAAGTTCCGTGGAGGTGTCAGCATCCAGGACAGACTGCTGGATGTCCGCAGCCCAGCTAGGGGAGGCAATGCCAGAAACAAGCTCGATCTACGTGCAAAGTTAATGAGCAAGCGGAGACGAGAGCCTGTATCTGTAGAGGTGGACAATGACCGTTACTATCGCTTGATTGCCAGCGATGAAGATTAAGACATGTAGGCTCTTATTATCACTAATGCAGTGGTTTAAAAAAAAGGAAAAAAGAATATTGATCAAAGTGTGATGTAAATTTTTGATTGATTTCATTCTCTTAGGGTGGGGGGAGGTGGCAAATCTCTAGTGTGA
>NC_051409.1:5062611-5063570 GCF_015228065.2 Penaeus monodon | reverse complement strand
AATCAACAACAACAACTACTTGCTCATTTTTTATATTTATTTAAGGTTTCAGTAAACAGTGACAAGACTAGTCAGCCTCTCTGATGGCTGACTTTGCTCGTTGAAAATCATTCTCGGAATTTACTTGTTCGTACACACTCAAATGACGGTCTATACAATCACTTCATTACAAGTCGGGACATTGGTAACGAGTCCACATACAGTTCTTGAAAAGGATACTGTTATTCACTGAATTCTTAGTCGTCTTTTGATGTAAAAGGTGTAAAATCTTGGCCAGTGGGAAGGTATCATATGTTCTTATTACTTAGTGGGTAAATTTGATCTCTTTGCATTCTCAAAATTTAAAGATGTAAAAAAGAAAAAAGAAAGTAATTTTAGATGAAAGTTTATTTTTAATAAGCAGTAACGCGTGTATTTTTGACGAACTTGTTGCTGGTACGTTTTATCAGAGCAAGTACAAAGGAATAGTGTATATATGTAGGCTACTTGTATGCCGGTTTTCTTCCTGTATTATAAGGTTTCCTGTATGAGGAATGTGAGAGAGATGTATTTATTAAATAAGACATTTGACGTTTTTGAAATGCCATAAAAGGAAATTAAAATAAAAGGGGAGCATTGTAAAAAAATACTCTTTTGTATCAAGAGATGATAATGTATAGGTATCAGAGTTGAATGAAATATATATTAAATGCTAAGTGTTCTTTGTGAAAAATGAAAATGTGTTGATGTAAATATGTTTACCATGCTCAGTCTTTCTTATTGTACATTTGTGAATGTGCTTTTTCTGTAAAAAAAAAAGAGAGGAAAAAATAGAAGGAACGTAAAGAAATAACTTTCAATCAATAAATTTTACACAGTAGTTTTTAAGACTAGCCTTTCCAAGTTTTTATATCCTCATTATTTTTGTGTGAGTGATTTTTTTTTTATGCAAATGTAAAGATTTTATGTAAGTATAAAGA
>NC_051409.1:5061881-5062581 GCF_015228065.2 Penaeus monodon | reverse complement strand
ACATCATTGAGAACAATATGAACAGTAATGTTTCTGTGATCCTGTCTTGAAGCTAGACAATCTTGATTTAATTTATTATGTTCGAGATTAAAATAACAAGACAGTAGTGAATAAATAAATGATAATAATAAACAACATGACAGTTAGAAAATAAAGTGTACCTCCTTGTCACGCAAATACTAGTGATTTAATCTTTAATATTCTGCTTCTGTCTGTGATCACTACCAATAAAAGGCAAGTGTTAAGTTACCTCATAGGAACTATGTAGGACAAAATTGAGCTTTTATTTCTTTAGTGCAGCGTATAGTGTTTACTGAAAAGGGTATTGTAGAGACTGTGTGTCCAGTAAGGCTTTAGAAGGTTGCAGTTTGCAATTTTGATACAATAACACAGGGAAGTTGACATCTACAGGTAAGGTACGTCAATTATATGCTATTTAACCTTGGGGCTTCATAGATTGGTGATTGTACAAGGGAGTATAATTTAGGTACTTATTTACTATTTGTTTACTTGATGTAAGTTTAAGCAAGAAATCTTTTAGTAGTTCATGTTAGAGCCTTTCCGGGTAACTGTTCCTGTGGACACAACCAGCACAGACAATAGATTGATGCCCATATACATGAACACAAGTAAACACAATTATGTACATGCATACTGTATACAGTGACACCTGGATCAGCACAGGTACCTATGCACATGT
>NC_051409.1:5061658-5061812 GCF_015228065.2 Penaeus monodon | reverse complement strand
AGATAAAACGTGATGGGGACTGGGAGTATCTACGAGTCTGAGGAAGGAAGAGAAACATTGAGGGCATCAGTACAAAAAGAGCTATTATGAAGCAATCACAGAGTATTAAGGGTAGAAATGGGTGTTGGAGAAGTTGAAAGAAACCTTGGAATGA
>NC_051409.1:5060465-5060620 GCF_015228065.2 Penaeus monodon | reverse complement strand
CCACTATTGTCCATGGTGAGCATCATTTATGTGGCGAAGAGAAACAGGGACGGTTATTTTACTCACACTAATTGTACTAGAGGAAACCAATTTGTATTGAAAGCACATGTAAAATGTTCATTTTATTTTTCAATTGTATGGTATAAATCAATTCT
>NC_051409.1:5059065-5060436 GCF_015228065.2 Penaeus monodon | reverse complement strand
GTTAATTATTGCACAGTTATACAAGGGCAATAATACCAATAATATATGATATTAATATTATGAAATTATATATCATGAACTTAAAATCTACAATGATCATATTCAAATGATTTTAAACAGAGCCCCTAATATATGTGAAGCTGGAAATAACATAAGATAATATGCACCACAAAGGCATAATAAGGCAAATTTAAATGCAACAAATATATATAATTATCTTAGTACTTTTCATGTTCAGTTTGAACTTTTTAAATCCAAATAATTTTTCCAAGTAAAAAATAAATAAGTTTACTCTGAACTCCTACTTGGGGAGAGAGGGGGGGGGGGTTATAGAAAGCTCTCTAGAAGACCTGCGACTAGTCCGAAACACGCAGTAAGGAGAATAAATACAGACAATTAACACGTCAAATTATAACCAGAAAGATGGGCAGCAGATTCAACCTACTCTACCAAAAAAGTTAATTACAGATTAATTGATGCAATCCATAACATCTTCAATCCGATTAACAGTGTAAATTGAAATCTAGGATCACTTACGTACTCGTTTCTTCTAACAAAATAACTTTTTTTCTTCTCCACCGACTCGTCTATCTTAGAAACTCAACAATCTCCCTTGCTAAAAAAAAAAAAAAAAGATGAACAAGCTCTGACCTAAAACTCTCAATGAGGAATGGTGATGCATCTATACAAAGACAAGAAATGGCAAACAATGTCACTATACCCATGAAATAAGACAAAACTACGGAGGGGTCCTTGTAATACAATAACGGCCAATATTAACTGAGTCATCTTATGATTTTCTTATACAATATCTAAGGCCGTGGGAGAGGGAAAAATATAGTTATGTACATAAAGGGGGGGGGGGGAGAGAGAAGAAAAGGAAAAGGACTTGTAACCTCGCCCTAAAACTACCTGCAAAGCTACAGGAGGATTCCAGTCAATTTTCAGTGTAAATACAGCCCACTGGGATGTTGGCAATATAACAACCACTTGGATATTTCCTATACAATGGTAACTCTTAACATCTATGCAAAGTCAACAGCCAGATTATGTATGCTGCAGCAGTCTGTTGAATGCATTATACGCAGACTCCAGGTCGAAGATCATCTGCCGCACTTGTGTTTCAGAGAGGGTTTCATCCGCTGTCATCCCCTCCAAAGTGCCGATCCACTCCTTGACCTTTGCCTTGCCTTCGAAATCCTGAGGGAGAGAGAGAGAGCAAAATGTATTGGGTGCTGTTCTTCACATACAAACCGAAAACAGCATGCTGAAGCGTATAAGCAAGCTCTCATGAACAATACATAGTCCATTAGGTTCTGTTTCTTGGGTACGGAAGGAGAAAAAGAGATATATCTACATCATCATCATAAT
>NC_051409.1:5058707-5058782 GCF_015228065.2 Penaeus monodon | reverse complement strand
ACAACAATAACAATAATCATCTTCATAACCAAGAATTGCTATCAATAGAATTATAGAATATACCACAAACATGAT
>NC_051409.1:5057679-5058007 GCF_015228065.2 Penaeus monodon | reverse complement strand
ATCTCAAAAATAAATAGTCAATCCTCTCACCTGAGGAAGAACCGAGAGACGAGTCATGTTTTCCATCAGATCCTTGAGGTCTGGTTGCAGCTCGTCATTTGCATTGATCCCCAGTCGAAGCTTGTCCATAACAGTGATGAAGAGCTGTTGAATGGAAAACCAGATATTTTAGATCCAGGGCATGTCATGGATCAGTAGTGATGGAAAATATGTTGACAACAGATTAATCACTAATTTTTTTTCTTGCACAAGATCTAATTCAGATCACACATTCCCTCTCCCAAAAAAGCACCCACTAACGCACACACAAATGAATAAATGAAAGACA
>NC_051409.1:5057330-5057599 GCF_015228065.2 Penaeus monodon | reverse complement strand
GCAAGTAGCCATTCACTTGCTAATACTTCTTGATCTACTAAACTTGAAGCTGTACGACAAAACACGTTTCTCGACCTCGTAACTCCCTTCCTCTCAAACTTGAGCTTATAAGTCGCGGGCAAGGCATTGTCAACTTACCGAAACAATGTCAGCGATACATTTGCTTGTGTTGCCCTTGTCGTCCTTGATCGTGATTGGTCTGTCCTCGCGGATTCGGTCAAGGGCTGCCGGACAATCGAGCTAAAAAGAAGGGAAGAAAAATATTTGTT
>NC_051409.1:5055883-5056568 GCF_015228065.2 Penaeus monodon | reverse complement strand
GTACCAAATCCTCTTCAATTTAAACGCTTTTCATCTCAAACCTTTCCAAACCTTCACAGTGAAAACACCAAAAGCTATCGACCTCTTACCTTATACTTCTTTACAAAGGCTTCAACAGTAGGGTAATCGTCACACTGCACCAGCTTGAAGGCAGCTTTATATTGCACAAGAAGCTTACTACACCAAGCTGTGTATTCTTTGGGTGGCACCACATCCTACAAGAAATATTAGTGCCGTGAGCAGGCAGCTCGAACTCAAAATACCCAAAATCTTTATCAATACATTAAGATATAATATTTTTGAGTCATGAAAATGCATGATAGTGAATAGGATTATACAAAAAGATGATAATTAGGCACTCTTAATATATCAAAATTCTCTTAATAGATCAAAGCAAATTTATTACTTCTGAGCCTTAGAGATTTATTATGAATATCACACGGAATTAGCAAGTACACAAACCTTTATATACATCTTCTCTAAACACTGGAGAGTATTGATGACAGCATATAATTCTGCATGGTTGTCATGCCTGGAAACAGACGACAGTTAACACAAAGAAGAAACAATAATTAATGTTAATCAGTGCCGAGGAGTGGCGATCATATCAATAAGAACAAGTGACTGTTAGGGTTTCATACAAAGCAAAATTGTAAATAATGATAAGAACACTAAATAATGTAAA
>NC_051409.1:5054468-5055707 GCF_015228065.2 Penaeus monodon | reverse complement strand
AAAAGCCAATAAGTCTGAGTAAAGGTTTAAAGGGCAACCCTGACAGCTTTCAAAATGGGTCTTTTCCTCGTTAGTATGGTGCCCGAAATCCACTTGAAACCTGCTTTTCTCTGTGATGGGAGAATGCAAAAAAAATACCCAAGTGTCTGCCACTGATCTCCATGCAACTGTTGGTGCTTCAGCAGAGGGCAACAGATCGCTACCACTTACATCCTGGCAAGGAAAGAGCTTGGACTAATTTACTAGTTGATGATAACTTACCATGGTATTAGGGAGGTCTTTGTCAAGCTATACCTTGTCAGAATATACACAATGGAGGCTTACCCCTGGCCTTTGCTGGAGTGCCAAAATGTGCCGAGGTCTGTGTCGGGTATATCGGCGTTTTCTATATTCTTACAAAATCTTGAAGTAATTGAAAACAGAAGGTCTGCCAATGAGCTAGCAGACATGCGGCAGAATATAAGTGTTGAATTTTTTTTCAGGTTTTACATGAGTGGCTACTGCTTGATGCTCCTTTGCTAACATAATGGACTTAGGATCTTTGGCTATCCATTACTGAAAACTTAGCTAATGCAGTCCTTTCAATCGCAGAAAAACAGTTCCATTTTAAAAGCCACACCAGGTCTTCTAAATATTTACCTTGTAAGTAATGATAAACTTATCTGATTTGCTAACAGTGCCACTGTGGGATGAGGTAATGAAATTTTGTCTCCACAAATTATTAAAAATGCTGACTTTAAGTATATTCTTTTTAAATGCGTGACTCCTTATTGATCTGTATTGTTTCAAGATGAATTTCCACATCTTTACATGGACCGCAGGCCTTAACTAATACAACACCAAAGTTTTAGACAGATTTAGGCCTAGACAGAATGATACAAAGAAAAATATGAGTCACCGCAGCTATAATTTTCCCAGTGACCATAAAACGTCCGATACACGTACTTCTCTCTTTCTCTCGCATTGGTGTACAGTTTCACTTCCTCGTACAATTCCGGTCGGTTGTGGTCTGAAAATTGATAGAAAATTAATAGCACCGTCTCGTATATGTACCAAATATATTTCAGGTTCATTGTTTAAGCACTACCACTGTAGAATGCAGCCTTTTACATAGACTTTGCCTTACATAAAAATAATACATATTCCAAAATATTACACACATTGTGAGGCTCATATGACGACCCTCATACACCATGACAAAGCATAAAATTAGCAAAACCGTAATCTAAAAATGGCGTC
>NC_051409.1:5053585-5054086 GCF_015228065.2 Penaeus monodon | reverse complement strand
ATAAGGCAAAAACACGAAGAAGAAATTCGTAAAAATAAATAAATAAAAATAAAAAGTTTTCCTCTGAAGATTGCACCATTTTAACATTCCTCTCTCTACGTCTATATAATTCCTACATTCCTCTCAACGAAACACGAGGGGGAAAAAAAAAACACCTCTATCTTGGAAACACACCCGAAAAATAAAAGCATTAATCCCCAACCAAAAAAATAGAGAAAAAATCAAAACAATAAAGAAAAATAAAAAACTTCAAAACGAACCCCACCCTAAAAACACCATAATTAACCCCCTTTCCCCTCAATAAAAACTTTTAATCAACCGTCCCACACCTCGAACAAACACCCACCTTGTGTACTGTTGGAGGATATGCCAGAAAACATCTTCGGAGCTCAACAGGAGGCGAAAATTGCAACAGAATGCAACAATGTTTACACTCTTGCTCAGTGATTCATGACAGAGACTCACGCGCGCCATCTGTCGGGAGGAAGACGGACTACGTGG
>NC_051409.1:5051356-5051806 GCF_015228065.2 Penaeus monodon | reverse complement strand
GTCACTTTTTTCGTATTTGTAAGTTTAACGCATATTTGCCCATATATCAAATGCAAGAATAATACATCTCCCTTGTAACAGTAAACTTGCTTATAATGAACAATTAAGCACATCAATAAATAATCTATCTATTGATGAAAGAGGACGAACATCTTGAAAAAAAAGAATCTTTGAATCCAGACGCTTTATAACTTAATTAAAAGAGATTCGATCCGATGTGAATGCGCGGCGAATCGGTTTCCAATCCCCGAATCTACCTTCCTGTGTTGTTTCTCGCTCGTGTTAAAACTCGAACCGGGTTTCGAAACAAATGAGGTGAAATAATGACATATTCTGCGTTGATCTGAGACAAAAACTCCTTTTAAAAAGATTTACCATTATGAGGTCGCAAAATTTAATGAAGTTAAATGAGAAATATCTAACTGCAGTGTCTCTTTAGGTCATTATGAA
>NC_051409.1:5051235-5051334 GCF_015228065.2 Penaeus monodon | reverse complement strand
ATTCTAGACAACTTTAGATCATTTGTTTTTCTTAAATGACGTTGAATTACAAATACTTAATGAATGTTCTGGAATTATGAGTGTAAGTATGCCATAAAA
>NC_051409.1:5050892-5051037 GCF_015228065.2 Penaeus monodon | reverse complement strand
AAACGGCAGACAAATTGTGTAAAAAAAGGTAAATCAGACATCCCCTTAAAGGCATAACGTAAGCTTCATGAGACCGAGCGAACTGAAGCTTCGAACCAACAGCTGAAGCGCAAACGAAGCGATTCGACTCCATCGGGCGGGGGGC
>NC_051409.1:5049913-5050130 GCF_015228065.2 Penaeus monodon | reverse complement strand
TAAACGATCTATTTTTGGCAACAAATTATTTATGAGTAATATATATATATTTTTTCTCTCTCGCGACAGAGAAGGAGAAATATTATGACACTAAAAATGGTACTTAAGTGAAATGAAAGAAAATACGCAATATCCTTTTGTAAAAAATATTAATACCTCTTTTTTCAGGTTACTATTTCAGATCAATATCTCCGAATTCTCTAAATCCAACTATAGT
>NC_051409.1:5049643-5049878 GCF_015228065.2 Penaeus monodon | reverse complement strand
CATCGTAAATGACTTTTTTTTTCTGTGCAATTTTCATATTTCTCTTTTTTCACCACATTCAGATATGTTGCATCTAGCTCATTTATGGCTGACTGCAACATTGCAAAGCATCATCGTAACTGCCATAGGATTTTTATTACCAAAAATATTCTTTGAATCAACAATTATTTACCAACAAGTAAAATAATAATAATAATAAAAAATAAATAATGATAATATGATAATATAATAAAAT
>NC_051409.1:5049294-5049541 GCF_015228065.2 Penaeus monodon | reverse complement strand
ACAACAACAACACAAACACAAGCAATAAAGACAAAGCAAACAAACAAACAGAAAATGAAAAACTGAGAATAACAACAACAGCGAGAAAGATAATAAGCAAATCAACAATAACAGAATGGAAGAATTAAAAAAAAAATCAAATCAAATAATAGAATGGAAGAATAGAAATAATTGAATAAACAAGATAAGATATAAAATAAAAGCATCAGAGCCTACGCAAGATCCCATTTGCGTGAGTGTGTGAAAT
>NC_051409.1:5048130-5048436 GCF_015228065.2 Penaeus monodon | reverse complement strand
GTGGAGTGTCAGCATGGTGTTTAAAAAGAAGTGTATGTTAAGTTATGGGAGAGGTTGGGATATGTTGTGGATTTGGAGTAAATTTTTATTTACGTGTGAAGTTTTGGACTGTCGTATGCGGTAACTACTTTATGTAGTGACGGGTTTGGTCATTGTCTCATTTGAGACGGGTTTTATTTATAAAGAAAATGATAAAACCAGAACGTTAACTGAGATCCTTGTTATGTCCTTCAACCTTATAATTATTCATATTTTTTCACGTCTAGAAATATATACTGTTTGTGTGTTTCTCATGTTCCAAATTGT
>NC_051409.1:5047902-5048075 GCF_015228065.2 Penaeus monodon | reverse complement strand
CTGTAACGTGTGGTTTTAAGTGTAATTTGTGATGATAGGGTGCGAGGAGATGAATATTTGGTTATTAAAAAGACTATTAAAATAATATTGATGAAGATAAGAGGAAACAAAAAGGCGTTATAAAATACATAATCGTAATGAAGAATAGGAAAAAAACAGGATAATTCATGACG
>NC_051409.1:5047561-5047770 GCF_015228065.2 Penaeus monodon | reverse complement strand
CCCTCCATTTGCCAATTCGTAAAAATAACCCCCAGCAACACGGGGACAGGAGATCTGAACCTCCTCTATTACGAATCAATAAGCGAGATCCCCTCCTCGGGCCAGCTCCTGTCAATTAGGTGGGGGATGGGGTTTGGGTTTTGGGGAGTCTCGAGATGGGGGATTCACTTATTAGCGTGGGTAAGAGTGAAAGCTCGGGAAGGGTGGGT
>NC_051409.1:5043644-5044223 GCF_015228065.2 Penaeus monodon | reverse complement strand
TGAACTAATCAATGACCAATGCTTCCCCATTTATCACTCGGAGAATTGCAAAAGATCTTTAATTGCAGCAGGTCTGCTTTAATTTCAATGGGCTGCAAATCCGCATTGATATCGGTGAATGGAATTCTGTTATAATGGCGATATTCGATACAAATCTAAATTAAGTATGATTAAAAAAAAATCTGAAATCAGGGAATAATTACTGATCTATTAATAGCTGTAATGATTCCATCCAAAAAAGCAATAATAAAAGAGATGAATAAAACAAAGTAGATAACTAGATAAATGAAAAACAGATAAACAGAATAAAGAAACAAATAAAGAATAAATAGAATGCACAAATAGATCTAACAAACAAAAAAGTTACGTAGGAAAATAATAATAACACCTTATCTTAAATATCGTGATCAAAGCAATCATGTTATTGCCATCTCAAACTAACTTATCGACTTGCATGCATATGTGTTGACGAAAACGAGATGCAATCTCAAATAAACACATGATCTAAACACTTCTTAGTACTTTCTAATCTGTTTACAAGGGACCCCGTTTGTTCTCGAATGGCTGATGGTATGATCA
>NC_051409.1:5043254-5043617 GCF_015228065.2 Penaeus monodon | reverse complement strand
AATAGATCGGAGTTTGAAAGTGGAATGAGACATCCTATCGCACGCATCATCACGGACACAACATGGCTGTGAGAAACAACATCGACTAACCCTGTGTTTTGAAATGTGCTAATAAGAACATACCTTTTACAGCATCCCTGTTTGCCGTTTCTTAAATGGTGGCAGCGGTGGTAATAAAAAAAAGTGGGGATGGAATTTAGAGCATGCTACATCCGTGGGGTACTGTTAAAAGCTAGCCATCAAGTTATTAATAGTTGTCTGCAAGCATAGAAAAAAAGAGATCTATTTTGACTTCAGCCTTTCCTTGGATGAAGTTGATTCTGTCCTATCTCTTGCATTTTATATCACTTGAATGGACTAGAA
>NC_051409.1:5042647-5043235 GCF_015228065.2 Penaeus monodon | reverse complement strand
TGACTTTGGAAAGATATGCCCTGTTAATTCTGGAATGAAATGAGACAAAGCGACATTGATTTGATCTGTTTCACTTTCGGCTTCTCTTGAGGAGGAATCCAAGTGTTTCGAAACATCATAACGCATCATACCCTTCCTATTATCAATGTGTTTTATTTTATACGTCTTTGTATTTTGTTAACGTACTAATATTAAGTTGTCAAGAAAACTGCCCTATGGCATATTCCATCGAGGAATCGGAAATGTTCAGTCATTTTGACTGAAGCGATGATTAAATCCACAAGTTGCAAAGACTGATATGATCCAATTTTAGACTGAGAACTTGAAGTGCATTCTAAGATGTAGGTCAGCGAGAGAACCAACAACGTGAATAGATTTTGATTGATTCTATATATAAAAAGAGGTATTCCATCCCAACTTGGTGGTGGTGAAGTTATGACACTTTGTTAACTTCGATTAGCCACTTGTCGGATTATGCTAAAGTGTGAAGTTCACACTTTCGCTTGATTTGAATGTAAATTGGTTTTTGCTATGTAGTTAAGGTGAGGTTTAATCCTTTGTTTATCCTATCAGTAAGGGAAGCTGGTG
>NC_051409.1:5042025-5042194 GCF_015228065.2 Penaeus monodon | reverse complement strand
CATAGTGTGAATGAAACTAAGCTAAGTGCTCTTACTGCACCTTCATCCCACGAAGAGCTCGCCAAAGGCAAAGGTCTCGTCACCGAAATGTTCACACGAAACTCCACATAACGCGATTAGACGCTGTATTTTAGTCACACGAACGCACCAAAGCGGAGACTGAAGACAC
>NC_051409.1:5039866-5040917 GCF_015228065.2 Penaeus monodon | reverse complement strand
CATAAAACTGCTGCCTTACAAAGAGAGGAAGAGGTAAAAGAGAGAAGATAAGATACGAAAGGTGGGAAAGAGGAGAGAGGAGAAGAAAGGAGACAGATAGAATAGCGGGGGGGGGGATGCAAAGGGAGGAAGAAAGGGGGATAGAATACAAACGGATAAAGAGGAAACAGAGAGGAGAAATGAGAGAAGGAGAGGGAAATGGAGGAAGGAGGGAAATAAGAGGAGAGTGGAGAGGGGAAAGAGAGAGAGAGAGAGAGAGGGGCGCAGAATAGGGGAAGAAGGAAAAGGGAAAATAAACGAGAGACGAAGAGGGGAGGCAGTTGGGAAAAGGGAAAAGGGATGATAGAAAGAAGAAAGCAGGAAAAAGGGAATATGGAAAACGGGATAGGAAAGTGGAATAAGCAGGGAAAAGGAGAAACAGAGGAAGGAAACGAAAGAGGAAGAAGGGAGAAAATGAGGAGGAAAGGAGGAAGAGAGGGGGAAGGAGAAAAGAGGAAAAGGGAAAAGGAGAGGAGAAGATGGCGAAATGGGAAGGAAGAAAGTGAGAAGAGACAACAAAGAGAGACGATAATAAAGAGCTACATAGGGGATGCAAAGATAAGATAGAAAAAAGGAAAAGATAATGAAGAGGGAGAAAGGGAACGAGGAGAAGAGAAAGACAGGATACGGAGGAAGGAGAGAATACAGAGACAGAAACAAAAAAGGGAAGGAGGAGAAGGAAGGAGAAGATAAAGAAAGATAGATAAACAAGAGAGAAAAGGAGACACGACAGAAGACGAATGGGAGAAAGGAGAAAATAGAAGAAGAAGAAAGGAATAACGAGATGAAGGAAAGACGCGAAAGAGAAAGAAGAAAGAGACACGCAAAAGAAAATGAAAATGAAACAAAGACGCGATAAAAGAAGGAGATGAAGGAGAGACGCGAAATAAAACGAAAAAGGGAAGAAACGAAGAGAAAAGGGAATAAGAAGGAAGGAAGAAGATGAAAGAGAAAGAGAAAAAAAGGAAGATTATTAACACAAGACCTCAGAGGCGCCCCCAGGCTAGATATT
>NC_051409.1:5039715-5039842 GCF_015228065.2 Penaeus monodon | reverse complement strand
AGAGAGAGGTCGAGCATCCAAAGATCTGACCTGATGTGAAGATTAACTTAATTGCGCTATTTAATTAAGTGATAAGGATCCCACTCACCCCCAGCCCCCCTCCTCTTGGTCTTTTGCCACCCCACTT
>NC_051409.1:5039340-5039433 GCF_015228065.2 Penaeus monodon | reverse complement strand
TTCCACGAAACCTTCCATGACAGCTTAGTAATACGTGTCCGCCCATGCGATTCCCGTGGGCGGCCGTGGGGGCGGCGGGCGTAACTGGACATG
>NC_051409.1:5038569-5039265 GCF_015228065.2 Penaeus monodon | reverse complement strand
ACTTTGATTCACTTTTAAACATTTTCTACCCGTTTCTTAGCATTTCACGGTCTCCCGTTTTGCGAAAGAGGGAAACGTGGGTAAGGGGTGTGTGGGCGGAACTGTGGGGGTGTGGGGAGGGGCCGTGGGAGGTGGGGGAGTGTAGGGGTTTGTGAGGAGGGTTGTGTGGGGGTGGGGAGTGTGTGGGTGGGGTGTGTGGGTGGGTGTAGTGATGTGTGGGCGGAGCTGTGGGGGTGTGGGGAAGGGCCGTGGAGGTAGGTGTAGAGGGTGGGGGAGTGTGGGGGTGGAGATGGGGGAGTGTGTGGGTGGAGGTGTAGAGGTGTGTGGGTGGGTGTGTGGGTGGGTGTAGCAGGCGTGTGGGGGGTCTCGGTGTGTGGGGGTGTGGGGAGGGGGGGGCGGTTCGTATGACGCAAGAGACATATGTAAAACAGGCGAGTTGATGGAAATTTATCGCGCGCCGGAAACCTCTCTGTGTGGGCTTCGGGAACACGGCACAGGTATATAGGCCTATGGAGGCTGTTCTCTTAGGCAAATAGGCCTCTTGTCTTGGTCTCCTAATTTTTTTCTTGTTTTCCTTCGTCTTCTTCTATTTTTTTTATCTAATTCATTTTTTTCATCTTCTTTTTCCTCTTTAATCTTCTTTTTTGTCTCCTATTTATCTTATATTTTTTCCTGTTCTTATCCAATTGTTACTGT
>NC_051409.1:5037945-5038179 GCF_015228065.2 Penaeus monodon | reverse complement strand
CACACCACACGCTCTCAACTTCTCAGTCTTCATCTCGCTCATTAACCACCAGTGACGTTAATTATCCCCCGATGACCTTGTGTCACGCCTTCGGAAACTCGGTGTGTCGGCGGTGACCGGCTGACCACGTGACCTGACTTCACGAGAACTTAGGTCACTCCCTGTTGCCCTTCTTGAGGGAGTCGCGAACCGGGTCGGCTGCGGAATCGGCAAAGCATCTGGGGCGGCCGTTTG
>NC_051409.1:5036837-5037182 GCF_015228065.2 Penaeus monodon | reverse complement strand
AGAACATTAAACATCTATTATTTTGGGTCATGTCGAAATTTTTATCTCTCGTCCGAGGATCGAGGTTGTTCAGAAAAAACCTACATGTTGGTGCTTTTCGAGTCTCCGTTTTCTTTACCTTTTATCGGTCCTTTGTAGGGGGTGACTTAAAAATAGGTGGAGTGCAAAGGAAAGATGGTATTATTTGTGTGAAAATATCTTTTGTGATGTTTTAGAGGGTAAGGAGAGGCGATATTTTTAGGTGTGTGTTATTTGGATTATTAATAGAAATGTTTTGAAGGAGAAAAGAAAAGGGAAAGAAAAATTTGAAGAAGTGTTTCATTAACTTATCCGCGTAATTATCAG
>NC_051409.1:5036685-5036794 GCF_015228065.2 Penaeus monodon | reverse complement strand
GGGGGGGGGTATACATCAGGCAGAAGAGGATGTCAAGAAATATATCTAAAAGAATGTCATTTTTTTTTTACTTTCAGCTATATTTTGAAATATATCTATTAAAGTAAGT
>NC_051409.1:5036536-5036605 GCF_015228065.2 Penaeus monodon | reverse complement strand
CTGATTGTCTCCTTTTCGATATATATTCTTCACATTACAAAGGTCGCGCATCAGACGAACCTTGCAACG
>NC_051409.1:5036187-5036355 GCF_015228065.2 Penaeus monodon | reverse complement strand
GTACACGCACCCCATCATCACCATTACCATCATGCTAAGTTGCAAAAACACAGCCTTGCAATATTTCATCCTCGACGGCCAGGAACAGTAGACGCCTGAGTTCGTCGGTGTAATGGATTTCAACGAAAGGTAAATAATCTTTGGTAATTAATGAGGAATCAAACCTGT
>NC_051409.1:5035522-5035619 GCF_015228065.2 Penaeus monodon | reverse complement strand
TTTATTGACATTTAATCATTTGTTAAAGAAATACAGGAAATAAATACAACGCTTTCAAACATCTATAATTTAATAATATTTCAGAAAGAAGTGATAA
>NC_051409.1:5034985-5035259 GCF_015228065.2 Penaeus monodon | reverse complement strand
CCCCTTGTCTCTATTTTTCGAGCACATAAGCCTACCCCTTGCTTAGAATGAACAAAAAATGGATTACAAAAAAAGTATGAACACTCACAATAGCCACTGCGACCTATGAATAATGTAAAGGAAACCAAGAAGCATGAATGTGGGGAGACGGATTCCCACAGGTGATAGGAGAGGAGGGGGGGAGAGGGGGGAGGGAGGTGGCCATACGCAGCCCCGGGTGATAGGAGGGGAGGGGGGAGTGGGTTAGAGGGGGGTGGGGGTAGGTGAAGGCTCT
>NC_051409.1:5034372-5034601 GCF_015228065.2 Penaeus monodon | reverse complement strand
AGGGAATAGAGATAATGAAAAGAAAACAGAATAGGCAAAACTGTAAATAAAGAGACTAATAAGAAATAACAGTAGAGAAATAAAAATGCAGAGGATGGGAAATACATGACAGAATTGGAGATAGAAATGAGAGAAGGACAAACTTAATAAAAATGGAGACAAAGAGAGACGTGGAGATAGATACAAGAAAAAAAAAAATGTAGAGATAGGGAAATGTATAAAAAAAATG
>NC_051409.1:5033512-5034300 GCF_015228065.2 Penaeus monodon | reverse complement strand
TTCATAAAAATAGGAAACGAGATAGAGATATAAGGAAGAGGAAATAAACACTGGAGTAGATAAAGAGAAAGATAAAGAAGTAGAAATAAGGAAAAAAATGGAAGGAGAACTGAGAAGGAAAATAAATAAGACCTAAATGTAGAGAGAATAAGAAATAAGAAAAAAAGGTGATAATCAAATACATAAAAAGAGAAATTGCAAACAGAGATAGTAAAAAACGAAAAAAAAAAAAAAATAGACATACAGAAAAATATTTGAAACTTCGAAAATAGGAAAGGATATATATTACGAAACAAGGAAGAGAAAAAGAAACATAGATAAAGACAAGAGAAATATAAACTCAGAGATAAGAATTACAGAGATACAAAAAAAAAAAAAAAAAAAAAAAAGCAGAGGGCAACAGATATAGAGAAAGTGATAATAAGAGAAAAAATAGGCTAAACAGACAAAATATAAATAATAATCTAATGTAAAATCTTCAAAAAGAGAAAGAAAATAATAAAAGGAAAATAAGATGCTTTGAATATATAATTCTTTTAAATGTTTAATTAAATCAGCTGTTATCAAGATACACGTAACCAATTATTCAAAATATTATTAAGATAATATCAAGGTATCATTATAACATTAAGAAGACCTAGAATATCAATTAGACGTTATCAAGATATCATTAAGATATCAACAAGAATACTTTATAGACATTTAATCATTCGTTAAAAAAATAATGGAATCAAATACAACGCTTCCAAACATCTATAATTTAATGATATTTCAGAAAGAAGTGATAA
>NC_051409.1:5033264-5033379 GCF_015228065.2 Penaeus monodon | reverse complement strand
ATAAGAAACTATATACAAACAGAAACGTAGTCAAGGAAAAAATAGAGAGAAGCATATTCAGATTATATGACAAAGCGGAATATATTAACTAATTCAATTCGCTATTGACATACGG
>NC_051409.1:5032648-5032871 GCF_015228065.2 Penaeus monodon | reverse complement strand
TTCATCGGTAATTCCATACACCCCCCCTCATAAAAAAAACGATCTCTTTTCTTTTAATTTCGTCGACTTCCGATTTGCAATTCATGAGATGCGAACAGAATCACCATCACTTATACATTTCTTAAAACTCGGAACCATAGACATTCACTTATACATTATTGTGTCATATTCAGTCACTTTTGCATCATCGTGTCATTTTCACGTTGCGTTATACATCATTGTG
>NC_051409.1:5030776-5031200 GCF_015228065.2 Penaeus monodon | reverse complement strand
AGAAATTTTATAGTTAATTCTTAAAATAGTCGACAATAGACATAAGGAAAAACTTTATGTGATAATGACAGGAAATGATGATATTCTAAATTGTTATTATAACTATTATAACTGATAATCATTAAGCTTTAATTAGATAGTAATGAAGAATGATAACTAAGGATTATATTTTAATTGCTTCTTAATTATATTTTCTTCAGGTGTAATTTGACAGAAATAAAGATAACTTTGGTGCAGAATTATTATGATATCCATCAATCATCAAAATGCGATTTGATAGTAAAAAGAGTGTCAATTAAAATCATATATTATAATGATAACGAACACCTAGAAAAGATACAATTGAATAGCTTCATAAAGAGTTCTCTGTTGTAATTGTTATCATCTGTTGAAATTAACTGAATCAGTTAAATATTTTGATATG
>NC_051409.1:5030273-5030526 GCF_015228065.2 Penaeus monodon | reverse complement strand
ACCATTTCGGGATGAAATGAAACCAACTGCTGTTTTGTAAGAAATGTAAAAAGACGCAAAAAAAGAAAATTCTAATTAATAAATAAACAAATAAGTGAAATCATCAAAAAAATAAATATGCAAATAAGATAAATCGAAATATAATGAAATAAGACAAAATTATCTTTTCTATAGCTTTTAACAAAAAACAAAAACAAAAAATATACGCAATATACTGTTGTAAGAGTCTTACCCTTGTCTGTACCATTTAAAA
>NC_051409.1:5029724-5029802 GCF_015228065.2 Penaeus monodon | reverse complement strand
CCCCCCCTCCATAAAAAAGGTAACCAGACCCCTTCTACAAAGCGAAATATAACGCGACTCTACAACAGACAGAATTCA
>NC_051409.1:5029434-5029511 GCF_015228065.2 Penaeus monodon | reverse complement strand
ATGTTATTATTTTTTTTTTTACTGGTTTTCTTCTTGTTGCTTTATTACTTGGTTTATCTCAGTTTTTGTTGTTTTAT
>NC_051409.1:5029139-5029327 GCF_015228065.2 Penaeus monodon | reverse complement strand
GCATTTATTTATTTTATTTTTTATATATTGTTATTATTATTATTATTTATATCATTATCATCTTTATTTATTTTGTTATTTCATTATTTGCTTTCACAACGAACAGAAGGAATGCATGAGAATTATTATGGGTTTGATATTAATGATGATTAAAATGATTTTTAATTAGAAATAATCCATGCCGATTA
>NC_051409.1:5027233-5027806 GCF_015228065.2 Penaeus monodon | reverse complement strand
GGATATGTGTGCATATCGTAGCTATATCTGAATTTAGATAAATTACACACGCAATGAGCTGCTTAAATATTTCATCAAAATGATGTAACACATAATTTATTTTTGGGGGGAATCTCCTGGTGACCTAAATGATTTAGAGGAATTAATGATATCATAGATAGTCGTGGTTAAAAAGTGAATGAGAAGAGCAGGGGGCGGAGCTACGTGACGTCACCAGAGGTCTAGTATAAATAGGATGGACGAGGGGGTTCTGTCTCAAGGCAACTGCGCGCCACATCCACATCAAGAACGGTGAGTGTTAAGACACGTTACCAAAAGGAGTGTGTTTGAAAGTCACGGTTCAATTTTATATATAAACATAAAAGGATAGCATTTCAACGATTTTACTTAGCTGTATGATATGGAACATGGAATAGAATGTGGTCAGTTCTTTGTACGTTCAAAATATTTGCACAGAGAAGTAGTGGTATATAGTGAAATGCGGGTAGCGGTTACCGTAGATTTTAACATACCTTACAGTTGATATCGAAATTGGTGTATAGGTGAAGGCAATCTGTCTGTAACCTTTCGATT
>NC_051409.1:5027109-5027178 GCF_015228065.2 Penaeus monodon | reverse complement strand
TTTAAAAGCATGCTAACACATAGTCACAAATAACTATTAGTTTTTAATTAAAACATTTTATTTTGTTTG
>NC_051409.1:5025141-5025371 GCF_015228065.2 Penaeus monodon | reverse complement strand
GATTGCCTCCCTCTTGCCGTTCATTAATACTTTCATTTGCATAATTTAGCCTATTGTATCACCTTCATTAGGACAGAATGCACTTTGGGGATATGCACTGATAAGATCTGACTTTGGGTCATTTTTCTGTTGTTTCCCTGTTGTAACTCGTCATATATTGTTTTTCTTTGAAAAGAGATAGTGGTGCAGATATATAACATTATTAGTGAATGCGTTGGTGGAAACATTCA
>NC_051409.1:5024454-5024725 GCF_015228065.2 Penaeus monodon | reverse complement strand
ATCTCTTCACCTGTTCACTCCACAGTTTGTCACTCGCACACGAGAGCGTATTCCTTTTTTCTCTTTATTTCTTGCCTCACTCTTTCTCTTCACCATTCTCTCTATGCGTATGCATGCGTGCTTGATTGAGTGTGTATATATGTAGGTGTCTCAAGAGTAGAAAATGGTATGGATAAGTATAGCATACAATATATCCCAATGTAATAAATTTAATACCCATCAGAGTACACCCACAGCATCCATGTGAATTAAAAACCGTAAATAAAGGAAA
>NC_051409.1:5024007-5024414 GCF_015228065.2 Penaeus monodon | reverse complement strand
GATGCATAAATTACTATTGTTATGCATAATTACCTCGAGCCCACACATCTTCTGTTGTACAAGAGCCAAGTCTGGTCACCACGTATTAACTTGACACTGTGTTGAGAGCGCATTTGGGGACTCCATCGAGCCAATGTACTATGTTCAGTCGCAAGCCATCATTGTGATCTGGGGTCTTTTCTTACCCACTCTTTCACCCTTTGCTTTGCTTTAGATTTGTTGATTTTTTTATGATGTTCTGTTATTCCTGGCACTGTTTTTATTATCATTGTTATCATTCTGTTATGATTATATATCGTTCTTTTTTGTTTTCCTACTTGTTTAAAAAAAATCTATCTACCTATCATTCATTTATTCTATTTTTTTTTAAAAATTCATTTATATTCCCAAGAACCCTCCTGCTAGTC
>NC_051409.1:5023835-5023956 GCF_015228065.2 Penaeus monodon | reverse complement strand
CTATTGCTGCCTATTAAGCTTCAACTTTTCATCTTTCTTTCCCAGCCCACCGCTGCCACCAAATTCCTACCTCTTTCGCTGTGCTTCAGATCTTTTCTCGTGATATGTTACAATAGTCATA
>NC_051409.1:5023207-5023290 GCF_015228065.2 Penaeus monodon | reverse complement strand
GTTGATCAAAATTACCGCAAATCTCCAAGCTAAACACATCTAACGTATCACTGATTTATTATTACATCTCCCCGCCCTCTCTC
>NC_051409.1:5022894-5023127 GCF_015228065.2 Penaeus monodon | reverse complement strand
AACAAACAACTACAGATATTTACTTCCCTTTTGCAAAAGCCTCTGGGTCTCAGATCCACATATTCATTCGAAATTCCTGCTGGTTAGAAGAACCATTAAAACAGACCATGGGTTTCGATGGAGCCCCTAAATACGCTCTCAACACGGGGGTGTGTTAAGTTAATGCGCGGTGACCAAAAACGATCATCTTGGATTCAGCTAATGGGGTAATATTCAAAGGAATTCTGTTTTTA
>NC_051409.1:5022346-5022685 GCF_015228065.2 Penaeus monodon | reverse complement strand
CCCCCCAAAAAAAAACCACGAACGAACGGACGGAAATGGACGCATATCCCTCCGTCCCCCCCTTCTCCCTCCCCTCCCCTCCTATCCCTCCCCCTCCCCCATTCGCTTGCTAAAAAACACATCAATCGAATCACCATAAATCCATAATGTGGCGCCGGAATAATCACCAGGGAGGGATTTATCACCACACGTGCTGTCGCGACGACGCTAAACGCATATATCGGACACAGATGAGGCTGACGCGCAAATATGCCAATAAATAAAAAATAAAAAAAATTCTCGCGAAATCGTAAAATGGAAATAATAGAGGCGGTGACCAATTTTTAAATGGGAGATGGG
>NC_051409.1:5021988-5022165 GCF_015228065.2 Penaeus monodon | reverse complement strand
ATCGTGCCCATTTTAAAAGACTATAATTCAGGTCTGTTTTATGCCTCCGTGCGTGATTAATGTGTTTGTAGATTAATGCAATTCTGACCTCTCTCTCACTCTTTACGAGAGGATTCTGTTTACATGATCTGTTCGTTAATGAATTACAAAACTACAGTCACACATAGGCACATGTAA
>NC_051409.1:5021785-5021864 GCF_015228065.2 Penaeus monodon | reverse complement strand
GTCACTAGTCACTATCTAACGCATAATTACACCCCAGTGTACAAACCAATCATCACAAATCCTAGATAATTGAAAGGCA
>NC_051409.1:5021482-5021727 GCF_015228065.2 Penaeus monodon | reverse complement strand
TTAATCATAAACGTCAGTCTAAGTCAGCGAGCAAGTATACGAACGCGTCAGGGCACTGGTAATATAATGCGAAAACTGGAGAGCGTCATCCGATTACGTGCTTGAAGGTGATTATTCAAGCTCTCGACGTATCAATTATGATTATTTTTTTGGTTTAATTTTCCAAAGGATATTTTATTGCGTAAAAAAAAATAGAGATAACTTTTGTACCTTAAAAAAAATTCTCTTTGGTGCTCGAGAGAAAT
>NC_051409.1:5020934-5021234 GCF_015228065.2 Penaeus monodon | reverse complement strand
AAAAAAAATCAAACCTGACATGTTAAAAAAAAATCTTTATATCGTTAATTAAAACTCGATAATTAATTTGCATAATGAATAATAGATAATAAATAATAAATATATAACAAATAATAAATATAATATAACGAATACAGATGTCTTTATCGTTAATTAAAACTTGATAATTAATTTGCATAATTAAAACTCCATTGATATTTAGAGAAAAAAATAAACAAGAAAATACGAAGAAAAGGAATATAAACAAAAGGAATAAATAGACGGACGAACGAATAGATAAACGTAAAGAGGAAAGAGATG
>NC_051409.1:5020471-5020625 GCF_015228065.2 Penaeus monodon | reverse complement strand
TAGTTGATTAGATGATGATATTAGTAAATATTAGTAAATAGTAAATAGTACACACGTAATGGAATACAAAATAATGCTATTAACTGTGCCTACGAAAGGGAATAACTTTTAAGAAGATAGGCGCAGAAGGAGGAAGAGAAACAATGAAAATAAA
>NC_051409.1:5019767-5019942 GCF_015228065.2 Penaeus monodon | reverse complement strand
AATGCACGCTCAGCCATATTAGAACAGATATGGTGTGATAAACATTGCAGTGTAGTAAGCTCTTTTGGCAATATTATTATTATCATTTTTTTTTTTTTTTAACAATTTAAATCTTTTGTTACTGGGAACGTAAAGAATGGCCGTGTAAAGGCGAAAGTAAAAAAAAAAAATTCCA
>NC_051409.1:5019453-5019644 GCF_015228065.2 Penaeus monodon | reverse complement strand
TCCTGATTGCTTTTCTAATCCAGTATATCCGGTTATTATACGTATCTATCCATTTATTTAATATCCATTTCATAATTATCATTTTATATTTATTATATATATTATATATTTATGTATTTACTTATTATTATTATTATTTTAAAATCTCAGAATGATTTGACGCGGTCAGGTGTGTTCACGGAAAGGGGGGG
>NC_051409.1:5019284-5019374 GCF_015228065.2 Penaeus monodon | reverse complement strand
AGGGGGGAGGGGGGTTAATTCCAAGAGAAATCGTTAACAAAACTGAATCGAATCTCCGTTGGCGAACACGAAATATTAAAGAGTTAGTGA
>NC_051409.1:5018474-5018681 GCF_015228065.2 Penaeus monodon | reverse complement strand
AATGGCTCCTTTATTCCATCGACGCTTCATCATTTTCAATTAAGACTCTGCCGTGGTCTTTATGTGTGCGTGTGTGTACGTAACGCGTGTGTGTACGTACTTATCGGTGCACTCATGTACGTTTGTGTGTAGTTAAAGGTTCGAGGAGTTGCATTGACATGACATTAAGTATATTTTTACGTAAGTTCATTTAAGTGCTTGTCTGTT
>NC_051409.1:5018209-5018287 GCF_015228065.2 Penaeus monodon | reverse complement strand
CCGCCTTTATGTAGAAGTAAAGTGGCCATATAGAAGGCGAAAGTCAAAGTCGATTTCTCTACTTAAACACGTGACCAT
>NC_051409.1:5017217-5017847 GCF_015228065.2 Penaeus monodon | reverse complement strand
ATCGGATTCTTTCACCCATAAATATTTCCCAAAAATAAGCATTCGGAGTAACAAAAGACGGCGGTTTTCTCCCCGTCTATGCTATTGTATCCTTCAAGGGGGGTTTTCGGTAGTCTTTCCCGCCTAAGACCCTTGGAATCGGATCCTGTTGAAAATGGCGCGCGTCCAGAAACGTGCTTGAGGGTTTTATCAAAATCGTTTATTGTTGGGTTATTGTCATCATTGATCTTTTGTTATTACCATTATTTTTAATAGTAGGTTTGGATACGTTAGTTTATTTTCGTCTTTTTAGGCTGTAAAAAAGTTGAAAATGTGTAAATGATTTCACTACGCAGATTTAAACTCACTTTTTTATTATTCGACAATATGTAACTTTAGAACCATTGCGGATAATAGCGAAAATGTTCATAATATCAATGTTACCGGTCAAAATATACTATTTTTATGGCGTACTATCAAACAGCTTTAGAACATTAGTAAAGAATGTTTCGGCTTAGATTTTTTAAAAAATATATTTGACTTTATTTCCCAAAATTACATGATCTTACTTGAGAGTCTCACTCTTCCAAACCCTCTTGGATTTCGTATATATTTCTTTTCTCGATGTTCTTTCTGAAATTTGTTAACAAA
>NC_051409.1:5015297-5016073 GCF_015228065.2 Penaeus monodon | reverse complement strand
CAAAGAATCACCTACATTGCTTGCTTACGGAAATCCTTCATTTTCGTGCATTTAAGCAATGTATTTACTTCTTTGTATATTTTTTGTTAATTGACTTATACATTTCATCATTGTATATTCACGTTTTAATGTACTTTTGCTGACCTACTGCTCTTCATATATATATCTCCCATTTTATGCCATTTTGCACAGACCTAAACATATTTTATTATTGTATATACCCTTCTACGTATTTTTCCACTGACCTAACATATTTTTCCTCCCTCCTGTGCCATAGAAACCTACCATGATGCCCTCAACGTGGACAGCGACAGTGCTAATAGTGGTGGCCGCGTCGGTGCTTACGGAGGGCGCCGCTACCCCGGTTCGATCGCCTTCCTCCCTCGCTCGGTTCCTCGCTCCCGTTGTTAGACATCGGGTAAACTGTCTGATCTGTTTATTAATATGTTGTAAGAGATTATTATTATTATCTTAATGGTCTGTTAGATTGGTGAGTTATGCATGTCCTTTTTTTTTAATGGTGGTGATGGCAGTTTATGTCGTTGCTCACAGAGTCTTTGTCTTTGTTGTAAGAACAGCTTATCACTATCTCTGCCCATAACACCCTTCCCTCCTCCTCTCCTCCCCCCTGCCCCCAGCTCGAGGAAGGCCGCCTCCCCGCCGCCCTGGTCGAGGAACTGGTGGCCGATTTTGAGGACCCCGAACTCATGGATTTCCACGACGCCGACAAACGCCAGTTCGACGAGTATGGACACATGAGGTTCGGCAAGCGCGCT
>NC_051409.1:5014246-5015133 GCF_015228065.2 Penaeus monodon | reverse complement strand
ACTGGACGCCTCCGCTTCCTCGCGAGGGCACTAATTCTACTCCTCAGCTTGGGTCTCCTTCCTACGTTCTCTTCTCTTGTTTTAGTTTTGTCTTTTAGGGGGGATAGACTTAAGTTCATTTCAAGAAGTTGTCGAGGATTGGTCAAACAAACTCTTTTGCTATGAAAGTCTCCGCGGGTCGCTGCCGCTCTTCGTCTCAAGCGAAAGAAAGGAGGGAAAACAGATAAAGGTGGTGTAAATTGATTGCCTGGATCCTCATGTGTCGACCCGGGAGGAGATGCCTTGGCGCGTCTTCACGGAGGAGGGAAAAATTATCCTGGGTCTCCACAGGATGGAATCAGCGATGGGCTCGACAATCCAACATGGCGGACGCATTCATCCGGCGACTTGGAGAGAGAGAGAGAGGGGGGAAAAAAGTAATCGCGATTTATCACCGCTTGCAAACGTCATCCAGCTTGCAATCTGCACCTCATCTCGTCAGCCAGACCAGAAGCAGTCATCAAGGACGTCAAACAAGGCTATAAACCACCACAAACCTCAATAATTCAAACATATATTTCGACTCAACCCTCCCTTTTTCTAACCATCTTCTGAGCAATGTTTTCCGAAAGAGATGAAAAATAAACGAAAGATACTTTACAAATAATTTTTAAAGAGTTGTTTCAGACAGAGAGAAACGAGGAGATGATAGAGTGATTAACACAATCACTCCAAACACGAACTACTGCATTGTGTATCAAAAAAAGGAAGCGAAAATCAGTGTTACTTTGTAAGTGTTCATAGTGGCTGGGTATAAACAATGTAACCTGTGTTTAGATTGTTCTTTGTTCCTTTTCTTCTGTCCTTCCGCATTGGATATTTTGATATACTATGGGAGTAATGTAAAA
>NC_051409.1:5013428-5013529 GCF_015228065.2 Penaeus monodon | reverse complement strand
CGCACTTAATGGAGAGACGAAGACGATGAAGCAGAAAACGGGAAGGTCACGTGACTGCCGCCATCTTGGCATTCCTCCGCGCTCTTGACATACTTCGTGTT
>NC_051409.1:5013286-5013387 GCF_015228065.2 Penaeus monodon | reverse complement strand
ATCTGCGGTACTTCCTTCTCTAACGAAACGAGGAAATGAGAATCCTTCAATAGGAAATGTGTGTATTTGCGAGTTAATTTTTTTTCTCTCTATCCCTTTCT
>NC_051409.1:5012793-5013056 GCF_015228065.2 Penaeus monodon | reverse complement strand
AAAAAACATTACAACTCGGTGTTTGTGATTATTTAAATATATCAATGGGTATTTCTGTCACTGAAATGCTAAAATTTTCGTTCCAATAATTTACAAACACATTCGGATAATCTAGACTGAGCAATAAAAAAAAAAAAAAATGCTCAAATTATTATTCACAGAAACAATACTTAGCATCTAATGAATAATAATACTTATAGAAATAACCAAATAACCCATTTGAATAATAAATGTTATATGTGATACTTTTAAAAGATTCATTC
>NC_051409.1:5012605-5012759 GCF_015228065.2 Penaeus monodon | reverse complement strand
CTATATATATATTTTTCATACAATGATTATTACCACAACATATACTGAATATCTATATCTGTTGATGTTAATTGCTGTTAAAATTTACAATTTCGTGATTTATATACAAAATTATTTTTCACCTAAACATTTTTCATAGTATGAACCAAGTTGT
>NC_051409.1:5012047-5012343 GCF_015228065.2 Penaeus monodon | reverse complement strand
ACTTTTACCTAACATTTTACTGTAATCCAGATTTCAGGTAGAGTTTCCCACAAGACAGCGATTTGGCAACAGCGCAGAATGCAGGTTAATAGGGCGCTTCCCGTTTTCTGTTACCCCGACGGGAGGATTTCGAGGGGGGACTCCTGGATCGCGAACGGAGGATTTCGAGGGGGGACACCTGGGTTCGTGGCTCCCTCCCTCCCCCGTCCTCCCCGTCTAAAATAAAGGAAGAAAAAAATATTATGCTCCAAATATCCCTCCGCCTCCCTGTCTAAAATAGAGGAAGAAGAATAAAA
>NC_051409.1:5010821-5010964 GCF_015228065.2 Penaeus monodon | reverse complement strand
AAAAAGATAGAAAAATAAAGATAATAAAAAAAAAAGCAAAAAGAGAAAGAAAGAAAAAAGAAAAGAAGAAAAAAAGAAAAAAAGAATAGAAAAGAAAAGAAAAAAAGAAGAAAAAGAAACTAAAAAAGAAAAAGACAGAAAGA
>NC_051409.1:5010416-5010606 GCF_015228065.2 Penaeus monodon | reverse complement strand
ACCACAACCAACCAACAAATAAAACCAACCGAAAAAAAAAAACCAATCAATTCCCGGGGAACTAAACCGTATTGGAAATTATCGCGAGGCGCTTAGCGTGTTTACCCTCCGCCTCGAGACGGATAGACGGGCCTCTTGGCCAATGTCTTTCCCAGCGAGCGATGGGGTACTTTTCTTGGTCTTACCGTTA
>NC_051409.1:5009250-5009384 GCF_015228065.2 Penaeus monodon | reverse complement strand
CTATCTTCTGAATTCACAAATACACGAAAAAAAGAAAAAAAAATCTTGTTCATGTTCAAGCTTAATTTTGCACAGAAACGAGTCAGATTTATGACGAATTTCAAATTCCCGAGCAAATCGAAATACTTTTTTTT
>NC_051409.1:5008906-5009019 GCF_015228065.2 Penaeus monodon | reverse complement strand
GCGAAAACGACAACGCTGACGAAGTGGAAGAAGAAGGAAAATGAAATTGAAATTGAAAGGAATTGGAAAGGGAAAGATAAAGGGAAAGTGAAAATTAAAATGAAATAAAACGG
>NC_051409.1:5008115-5008674 GCF_015228065.2 Penaeus monodon | reverse complement strand
CCGAGAATCTCAATCGGCATCTCAATCATTTTTATTGTTACGTTGTTTCTGTTGCAATATATACCCTAGATATTTTTTTTATAACTCATATTGTTCATAAATTGCAGTCGATTTACATGATAACTTGGAGATCTTTTTAATATGTGGATTCGTAAATATGAGTAGCTTGATAAAATAATTAATATTATCTAACAGAATATGTATTAATAACATTTTCGGTGGATTTTTATATTGCTTTGGTTACCCCTAAAAAGGAATTAGTTTTCTGTTATTTTTCGTTCTCTTTACTTTTTAACGATAAACTATACTATATTTCTTTTCACCCAAATCTACAACTGAAATGATAATTTTTCCTAAAATACAAGCTGTATATACGACAAAATAAGGAAAATGTACATGATACAGATACATTAAGCACACAAACAGAATGTATCTTTATCTTATTCCTGTTTATTTTGACCTTCTATGGTTGACACGATAAATGTACTCTCCTCCCCTCCCCTCATTACACATGCACACAGGAGGATGTTTGCGTGAAAATCATGTACTCTGTTTGATA
>NC_051409.1:5007551-5007824 GCF_015228065.2 Penaeus monodon | reverse complement strand
GAGGCAACGCCGATGCTGCCACCAAGGATCGAAAGGAAATTCTAAGAATCGGGGAACATTATATTTCCAACTCGGTTTCAGACGCGACGCAGCTCAACTTAATATATAAAATCAGGTTCCCCTTATTGCAAATTCCAAAGGAAACCAAAGTATTATTATATATATAAAAAAAACGTGTATTTGAAACAGATCCTAAAAAAAATCAAATAGCCAAATTTACCTTGAAGTTCTTAATAAACAAGTGTTATTCTTTTTATAGTATATGTCATTGCA
>NC_051409.1:5007075-5007500 GCF_015228065.2 Penaeus monodon | reverse complement strand
ATGATCTTGGTTATAAACATGCTGGCCATGTTATATCATCTTTACTTAAAACATTACATACTGTGTCTAGCCAACGCAGCATATTTTGTAATGGTTGGAAAACGTTCTCTGTCGTAATAGTAATTATACAAGAAAAAAAGGTTCATTATCCAGGATTTTCTTTCATGTGCATTTTGCTTGAACATAGTACTTTATTTCACGTATTTGTCTTCTTTATTGTCTGAGTGAAAGAGAGCGACAGAATCGTACGAAACAGCACATGCCTCTTGCTTTTACTGTTTATGGCTATCTAGAATGTAAGGGTTGGCTTTGATGTCGAGGTCATACTGCGGGTCAAAAAAAGGGAAAGATATATATATTGGAATCAACAACAAATAAAAGAGGACTTGCAACTTTACAGGAGAAAAATAAGGGATGAAAAATAC
>NC_051409.1:5006275-5006798 GCF_015228065.2 Penaeus monodon | reverse complement strand
GGTTAAAAAAAATCCTCTTTAAGTAGAAGTGTCAGAAAAATAAATTCTTGTCAAGTATTCTGTTAAGGAAGTTATCAATATTTTTTCTTGCACACGACAGATATCTCAGAATGATCATGAAGTTAAACATCAGTAAGCCTTTTTTTATATATAAACGCAGGGATTTGCTTCTTATCTCTTAGACCTCATAACTTTTAGGGACCTCCACCAGACTTCAGATAACGCTGAATGCTTATGATGATAACAGAAAAGAATAAATATTCAATGAAATTATTTTCCTTGTAATAAAGATCACCTGGTTATGAAATGTCCAGGATCACGGGCGAAAAAAAAAGATGAGAAACACTGACTAACTCTTAGTAAAAACTGACATACCATTATCTTTGTACGTTGTGTTTATCTTAAATCAACATGAGTTTTAAATACATACATTGTATGCTATATAACCCAAAAACAGGCTTCGGTGAGTGTTATGGTCCCGCAGTTCTGTAGCTAAGAGTTAAAATATTTTCTATGATTGTGA
>NC_051409.1:5005526-5005612 GCF_015228065.2 Penaeus monodon | reverse complement strand
CTGTAGATGGACATGTTTGGAGTAAAATTGTACAGCAATGCAAATGTCCCAACGGCCAGATTGCCACGGGAATGACATGACTTGTC
>NC_051409.1:5004736-5004873 GCF_015228065.2 Penaeus monodon | reverse complement strand
TTGAACCTCATCACTGGAGCCTAACTAAGAGTCCACCTGAGGTTGCGGTCTGCACGTGGCTTCAGGCAGTTCTGAACGGAGACAGAAGTAAATCAGGTTTCTTTTCTGGCTTTCCTGCGTGCTAGCTCGAAATCAGG
>NC_051409.1:5004496-5004600 GCF_015228065.2 Penaeus monodon | reverse complement strand
TGATACGACTCCCCCCCCCCCCTGCAAGACTCTGATTACCCCCCTCATGGTCTGGCTTACCCCCTAAGTCCCACACGCCCATGTTTTTTTGTTTTTTTTTACCA
>NC_051409.1:5004259-5004437 GCF_015228065.2 Penaeus monodon | reverse complement strand
TTTCATTTTTTTTTCTTTCTCGAGATGTGCATGATAGAAGTTCTTCTACGGCTGTTTTTAAACTCATGAATTCTAAAGCTCTGGACATCTAATTATATACACATTCTACAACCCCAAGCGAACATAGAATCTTATAGTCATGGGGGTTAAACCTGAGAGTGTTTTACATGCTGACACC
>NC_051409.1:5002779-5004037 GCF_015228065.2 Penaeus monodon | reverse complement strand
GGGTAAAAAATCTAAAGCAAAAAATCTTGTCATATGCTTAAGGAGTTATTATCATATTTTTTTTCTAGCACACGACAGTATCTCGAATGATCATAAAGTTAACATCAGTAAGCCTTTTTTATATATAAACGCAGGATTTGCTTCTTATCTCTTAGACTCATAACTTTAGGACCTCCACCAGACTTCAGATAACGCTGAATGCTTATGATGATAAAGAAAAGAATAAATATCATGAAATTATTTTCCTTGTAATAAAGATCGCCTGGTTATGAAATGTCCAGGATCACGGGCGAAAAAAAAAATGAGAAACACTGACTAACTCTTAGTAAAAACTGACATACCATTATCTTTGTATGTTGTGTTTATCTCAAATCAACACTGAGTTAAAAATACATACATTGTATGCTATATAACACAAAAATAGGCTTCGGTGAGTGTTATCGTCCCGTAGTTCTGTAGTTAGATTTGATTGCAAAAGCAGTGAAAGCATAACTAATAAGAAACCTGAGCTTATATATATATTTTTTCAGACGATGTAAAGTGAATAAAAAAAATTATATTATTTCTCCTTACTCCATGTTCCTGATTCATTTTTAATATAAAGAATGCAATCGCCAAGGTAGACGATGAAGTTTTTTATAGTAAAAATAAGAATATGAATGGCAGCATATATAGTAATGATAATTGTGATAACAACTGCCATAAGGACATCATCAGTGAACAATATACGATTGATATGAATTAATTTCATTCAATTAATAAAATTGATTTTTCTACATACTTACCAGTAGGGGAAAAATCAATAACATATTTTTTACATCTTATGGACCAGACAATCATTTACCATGGAAAGTAACCCAAAACTAAGCGCGTAATATTATCATATGGTACACGTTATTATAACATAATATCATTATTACGCCATTAAGAAAAACAGAGAAATGTTATACTCGAAATAGGCTGAAGGAAAGATGAACATAGATATTCGTTATTCGTAATATAATAAAAAAAGATCGTATATTTTTTGAAAAGGTTAATTAGTCAAGAAAAGTTGAAATTTTTTAAACTAGTAGACTCAACATTAAACAATAAACACTAATGATGTTTATATCAGAGGATGTTCTCGGGTTCTTAGGTAATTAATAATTATCATTATTTTGTAAATGTCTCTCCTTTCCATATCTTCAGGAAACCTTATCAAGTATTGCAAGTCGTTAGTGACAAATTATGAACATCCTTCCCGTAGTTGATAAACTAA
>NC_051409.1:5002129-5002305 GCF_015228065.2 Penaeus monodon | reverse complement strand
AACCTCATCACTGGAGCTTAGCTAAGAGTCCACCTGAGGTTGCGGTCTGCACGTGGCTTCAGGCAGTTCTGAACGGAGACAGAAGTAAATCAGGTTTCTTTCCTGGCTTTCCTACGTGCTAGCTCGAAATCAGGCAAGCAGTAACAAAAAAAACACACACACACTCACGGACATTA
>NC_051409.1:5001720-5001944 GCF_015228065.2 Penaeus monodon | reverse complement strand
GAAAGAAGAAAGAACGAAATCGTTCCATTAACCTCAAAAGAACCAACACATAGACCTCAACACATAGACCTGTGTTCGCGATTATCAACCGTATGACCCCTTAGCACAAGGTCCAAATTACAGCGCATGTCACTTCGGCGAATACCATGGTATAAAACAGAGGGTATAGCAGAGTATAATACGCTGTTAATTTGCTGGTGCTTATTACAGGGGTCTACGATAGA
>NC_051409.1:5001358-5001636 GCF_015228065.2 Penaeus monodon | reverse complement strand
GATCAACACCTGACGAATCTTTTCAGTTTTATCTTAGTTTACGTAAAAAAAGAGGCGTGTGCAGGAAGGAAAATGAGAGAAGATTGATTTTGAGATTGAGAATGGGCGTGAAAAAAGATATTGATAAACATTGGAAGAAGAAAATATATATAAACTTATGTCCATTGATTCCAGTTCAGTAATAATAAGTATAATAATGGTGACATCGTGACATCAACACTTTTGTTCGTTCTCAAATAATGCAACTTTTGATCTCCATTAAATTTATATTATGTCGA
>NC_051409.1:5001011-5001114 GCF_015228065.2 Penaeus monodon | reverse complement strand
GTTAAAAAAAAAAACCTATCAATAAAAAAGGTCATATTAGACTCAATAACCCTTGCAATCCCTCAAGGCAGATTTGCAATGGCACACCCACCTCCCCCCCACA
>NC_051409.1:5000571-5000670 GCF_015228065.2 Penaeus monodon | reverse complement strand
TAATTAACGCATGAAAATCAATTAAAAGTGGCATAAAACTCTTAAATGATAAAAAGGAGAATATTCAATAAGCAAAGAAAATATCTTGCAAGTGCCCTT
>NC_051409.1:5000061-5000316 GCF_015228065.2 Penaeus monodon | reverse complement strand
TGTAACTTAACACATTCTGATAAAAAAGAAGAAAAAAAGAAAAGAAAAAGTCACAGCGGCAGATTAGTTTTTAAAAAATGCTCAGTTTTCTAAAGTGCCCGACAACAAAATGTAAACACAATCGTTTTAATATAAAACAGGCTTGATTCAGCTTTCATTACTATTCAAAATCATTTCGATTTACGAAAAGGGCATGACAGAAAAAAAAGACCATGGGGCATATTCTAGGTAAAGACCAAGAATAAGGCAAATGCC
>NC_051409.1:4999851-4999950 GCF_015228065.2 Penaeus monodon | reverse complement strand
GAAAGAGGGGAAGCAACAGAGAGAAAGAGAAAGAAAGAGGGGAAGGGGGTAACAGAGAGAAAACAAGGGTATAAAGAGAGGAGGAAATAGAACTAGGTA
>NC_051409.1:4999010-4999768 GCF_015228065.2 Penaeus monodon | reverse complement strand
GGAGGCCCGGAAGCCTCACGGGCCGCCGACGCGCAGCTGCCTCTCCCGCACGAGGTCCACGAGCGGCGTCTCCGGCAGGCACAGCAGGAGGCACGTCTGGTTCGCGGTTTCGGCCGTCACGTAGGAGGAGACGAGGCCCGAGTACTCCCGGAACTGGAAGAAAGGCTCGTCGCCCTTGACCTCGACGACGTTGCACTCCCTGAAGTAGCGGGCGCGGAGGCCCCTGAGGGCGGCCACCTCGCGCGCCATCCTCCGGACGCCGAAGTCAATCACGGCGCGCCGATGCTTGGCCAGGAAGTGCTCGTAGAGGCGCGCGTCGGCGCCGTTCAGCTCTCGGAGCGTCCGCCGCGTGTGGGCGTCCAGGGCGGGTCTCACGCCCTTCCGACGGGCGTTCTTGGCGAACACAACGACGTCGTGGAGGCTCCAGCACAGCAGGTGGCGCAGCAGGACCAGCGACTCGTCCATCCGCTCGGCCACCATCACCAGGTCGAAGAGGCGGTCGGTCCCCTCGATCGCCTGACGCAGCCGCGCCTCGGGCAGGTCGTCGGGGAAGCCCAGGTCGAACAGCATCTGGTTCTTCCCCAGCAGGTCGCTCGCTCGCGGCAGCTTCAGCAAGGACTGGCGGGAGGCGGAGGGAAAGCCCTGGGGTTATCGGAACTCTCTCGGATACATCGTCTATGAATGTAAGGCAAAGTCCATAAATAATTCTTGCTCTTGCGATGAAACATACAACGCCCTCGTTGCAGTTTAGCAACTTC
>NC_051409.1:4998277-4998618 GCF_015228065.2 Penaeus monodon | reverse complement strand
GCCAACTAACCGACATCGGCATGAACTTGAAGTCATTTACATCCAATCTGTAAATCTCCCGCAGGTCGTAGTAGGCGTAGAGGGACTCGAAGACGTCCACGGGATTCCTGACGATGGTGATCCAAAGGGCGTCTTGGTGCAGGACCTTCAGGCTCTCCCGCACGTCGAGGCGGGCGTGGAGGGCGAACACGTCCACCTTGCCACCCGGGGGGACCAGCCTCGGGGGGAGGAGGTCGGCCTTGAGGGGGAGGAAGTGGAGTGGGAGGTTATTTGGTGGCGGTCGAGGAGGAGATGGCCGGAGTTACGTTGGATGGCCATCTTGAACTGGGTTTAGGAGCGAG
>NC_051409.1:4996776-4996926 GCF_015228065.2 Penaeus monodon | reverse complement strand
AACTTACCCTGAATTTGCTTGCCGGATCACCAAGGTAGTTCAGTTCCTCCGGCAAAGCTAAAGTGAGGTTGTTACTGTAGGCAAACCGAAGTAAAATATTCTGCAATAAAGAATATGAATAATTGTTATGAAGGCAACAGGTGATGACTG
>NC_051409.1:4996036-4996269 GCF_015228065.2 Penaeus monodon | reverse complement strand
GCTATATCGCTACACCATCGTATCCTTAAATACCACTTTCCCTCCACCTATCCTCTGCAACTTATGCAACTCAATCCCTCTTCAAAGTGCTCATCTCCTTTTCCTCCCCAACTGTACATCTCACCTGGACCGTGGAGGACCCGCACTTGTGTGTCTTGAGGAACATGACGTGATGGTGGGGAGTGCAGGCTCCCCCCTCTGCCTTCATCTCCTCGTCAGTCAGCCTGAGAAAA
>NC_051409.1:4995761-4996006 GCF_015228065.2 Penaeus monodon | reverse complement strand
TCATTATAATACATAAATTAAAGTTCGTTTTTTTAACATAATTTTCATTCAGAAGAGTCTTTCTGGTAAGAAAATAGATGATTTAATGATTATATATAGTTCTTCATTAAAAACTAAATTCAAAATCCTTTCAGATCGAAACATTTTAATCCAGCAACTTCTGTCTGATAAAACACCTTTTTACTTCCATTAAACAAACAACCTCTCTCTGATAAACATTTGTTTTAATCCTCTGATAAAACACC
>NC_051409.1:4995165-4995376 GCF_015228065.2 Penaeus monodon | reverse complement strand
ATAAAAAACGCTACTTTAATCCTTCTTTTATCTTCGCTCAATTGCACAAATAACGTTCAATTTTTCAACGTATCAAAGGTCCCGAGGCAGTAATACCTGGAGGAGGTTTTGCCATTTATATCAATCTCTGACAAAAAAATGAAAAGAAAAAAAACAGCTTTTAAGACACAATTCTCTGATAATATAACGTTTTATTGCTGCTTCCTTCCTT
>NC_051409.1:4994343-4994585 GCF_015228065.2 Penaeus monodon | reverse complement strand
GCTATTTACAGAAGCGACTCGTTCAAAATCCGCCTCACCACAAGCCCCGAGGTCAAAATACCTGCTGGAGGAGATCCGGGACCCCCTAGCAGGAGAAAACGACAGATATAAACCTCTTTATCGCAGTCACCCCTTAAGAAAGACCCCCTTTCTCGATCGCCTGTGCTATTTTGGGCCGAAGGGAAGCTTAACACGTGCGAAATGTACGTGCAGGATACGAGGGTAAATGTTATAAAAGTCGG
>NC_051409.1:4993601-4993678 GCF_015228065.2 Penaeus monodon | reverse complement strand
CGCCCTTTCATCATCATCATTATCTTCTTCACTGTTTCTTATTTTTTTCCTCTTTTTTGTCATAATTATCTTCTTCA
>NC_051409.1:4993338-4993455 GCF_015228065.2 Penaeus monodon | reverse complement strand
TACTTTTTCTCGTCTTCTCTATCTCCTTACTTTTTCCTCTGTTTTTTTTTTCTTTCTGTTGCAAAATACTATTACGAATTGACGCATCATAGATATCACAGTCGACGTTTCGATCAA
>NC_051409.1:4993083-4993304 GCF_015228065.2 Penaeus monodon | reverse complement strand
CACTTGAAAATAGTCCTGATAAGGGATTGAAATTATTAGATGAATAATGCGTATGTAAAAATAGTTGAAAAGATATTAAATAACGATGCATAGATGATTAAATAGGGGATAATGGGTGCATAGAGAAAATATTGGATGATGATACATAAAGGTAAGTAATAAATTAATTAAGATAATGATTATTAGAAATAATTAATTAGTAAAACGATGAACAAACAGGT
>NC_051409.1:4992923-4993038 GCF_015228065.2 Penaeus monodon | reverse complement strand
GCCTAATACAACATGATAATTATTAGAGATGAATAAACGGCAATAAATGAATGAAAAATATTAAATTTAATGCTTAATACAACCTAATAAATGAAAGAAGATAAATAAACAAGCT
>NC_051409.1:4992261-4992865 GCF_015228065.2 Penaeus monodon | reverse complement strand
AGTGACCTTAAAGTGTAATAAACAGCTAGAGATAAAAACAAACAAACAAATAAACCGATAAAAGCTAAAAAAGTCAGCTTGATACAACCCACAATGTTATCTTCAGCCTCTCTTCACCTCCCCCCCCCTCAACCTTCCGTATGACCTTCGAAAGTTCTTTTCTGTGGCCGTGGGCGTTTTGCGGGCGGTTTGTGGCTCGCCGTGATTGCTGGAGGTTGGTTTATGAGATTTCATCCTTCTGTGAACATCATGGTATTTTAATATCATGGTACTCTGACATCATGGTACTTTGACATCATGGTACTTTGATATCATGGTACTTTGACATCATGGCACTTTGACATCATGGCACTTTGACATCATGGTATTTTAATATCATGGTACTTAGACATCATGGTACTCTGACATCATGGCACTTTAACATCATGGCACTTTAACATCATGGCACTTTAACATCATGGCACTTTAACATCATGGCACTTTAACATAATAGTACTTTACGAAAATCTGCTGGTTCTCATTGCATAGGCCCCAGGGTGGGAGAGAGTCAGGTGGGAACTGAGGCTATTTGAGCCCATGGGTTAAAATGAGGTAAGATTGGAAA
>NC_051409.1:4991413-4991852 GCF_015228065.2 Penaeus monodon | reverse complement strand
TTCAGAATATTTTTACATTTACTTCTGACTTCTTTACCTGATCTTAACTCTCATTTCACTTTTACATCAGATTAACTTCACAATTACCTCAGACAACTTCAAACTTCACAATAACCCCAGAAACAAGCTCTTTATACTTACTTCAAGGAAAATTCAGAAAGAGATGATATATATGTTACTACAAAGGCATAATTACTTCAGAATTAACTTCACCATTACCTCAGATAAACTTCAAACTTCACCATTACCTGAGACAAACTTCAAACTTCACCATTACCTCAGACAAACTTCAAACTTCACCATTACTTTAAACAAACTTCACCATTACTTCAAGTACAAAATTCACCATTACCTCAAACAAACTTCAAACTTCACAATTACCTCAGACAAACTTCACCATTACTTCAAATACAAACTTCACCATTACCTGAAACAAAGG
>NC_051409.1:4990193-4990375 GCF_015228065.2 Penaeus monodon | reverse complement strand
GTCCACCAATTTTATTTTTTCCAGAAGTTCCACACCAAAATATGAGTACGTCTCTGCAAAAAGACGACCAGTCACATATAGTTTCGTCACTAATACCTATAATTTCGTCTTTTACAAATTGATAACTAAAACATTCACGAAGATAAATATTAATAAATAACAAATTTGTTTCTATATACAGG
>NC_051409.1:4988809-4989797 GCF_015228065.2 Penaeus monodon | reverse complement strand
GCTCTTTTTGTAAATGTAAAGTTCTTGAAGCGTAAGACATTTAATCAGTATCGCAGAACGTTACGTAGTAGTTTACTTCAAATGTAAATTCATGCAACTTACACCGTTCTAGTCAATTACTACACAAATTCAATACAGCATTCACTCCCCTTCAAACCAATTCACAAAAAAAATCAACCCATTACTAAAATTACATGCTAATAAAACTCAAAATACATGATAAAATTATACTAAAAACTTTACGTACAAAAACTTAATTACATTATCAAACAAACTTCAAATTCACCTATAGACAAACTTACTTGTAATCTGTAACTTACATACAAAAAACTACAGTTACTTTGTTCACTTACTCAGAACTTAACTCACCTTACCTCAACAAACTTCAAACTTCACCATTATCTGAGACAAACTTCAAACTTCACCATTACTCAGACAAACTTCAAATTCACATTACTAAAACTTCAAATTCACCATTACCTCAAATACTTCAAACTTCAATATTACTATAACAAACTTCAACTTCACCATTACCTCAAATACAAACTTCACCATTACCTTAGACAAACTTCACCATTACCTCAGACAAACTTCAAACTTCACCATTACCTCAAACAAACTTCAAACTTCACCATTACCTCAACAAACTTCAAACTTCATCATCACCTCAAACAAACTTCACACTTCACCATCACCTCAAACAAACCTCAAACTTCACCATCACCTCAAACTTCACCATCACCTCAAACAAACTTCAAACTTCACCATCATCTCAAACAAATTTCACCATCACCTCAAACAAACTTCACCATCACCTCAAACAACTTCAACTTCACCATCACCTCAAACAAACTCAACTTCACCATCACCTCAAACAAACTTCAAACTTCACCATCACCTCAAACAAACTTCAAACTTCACCATCACCTCAAACTTCAAACTTCACCATCACCTCAAACAAACTTCAAACTTCACCATCACCTCATGC
>NC_051409.1:4988362-4988705 GCF_015228065.2 Penaeus monodon | reverse complement strand
GGGTCTTCATTCCTTTATACTTACTTGATGGCGAATTCCGCAGAAGGCTTTGAGTCCACGACGTACACACTGGGGACCTTCCACAGTCTTAGGGCACAGACGCAGATGAGGCTGATGGCAAAATACCACGTCCTGTGATGCAGAGGCAATACTGCACGCTGCAAGATAAAGCGATGGTGTGGTGTTGGTAATATATTAGCATTGCGTCTACTCGTTATACCGGGAAAGCGATTGTCATTTGTTTTTAAAGTTCTGAAACGGGTTCGGGGACGCGGCCTGTTCTGTCGTCTATTTTTTTGTTTCGTTTATTTTGTTATTTGTTCCTCGTTTTCAATCTGCTTAC
>NC_051409.1:4987995-4988082 GCF_015228065.2 Penaeus monodon | reverse complement strand
TTTCTCACTAATTATCTAAGCGAATCAATCAATCATTATTTTTTCTATCTACCTAAGTCTATGGATTAATTTGTCTTTTAACAATAC
>NC_051409.1:4987197-4987392 GCF_015228065.2 Penaeus monodon | reverse complement strand
CGGAAACTTACTGCTGTTATCCCGCGCCACCTCAGGAAAGCGTTCATTGTGAGGAAAATAATGATATTCTTCGGGAAGTTTCAATGTTGCTCTGTTGTTTTGTTCGTGTGTGTGTGTTTTGTGGTTTTTTTTTCTCTCTTCTCTTTTTCTTTCTGTTTATTTGTTTGTTTGTTTTTATTTAATTATTTGGGGGGG
>NC_051409.1:4986458-4986641 GCF_015228065.2 Penaeus monodon | reverse complement strand
GACAAGGCTGTAACACACACTCAAGCGCGCACGCAAGCAGAGGAGAAAATCACTACCCTGGATGACCAAGCACTCGGTTACTAAAAATAGCGTCGATAGATTTCGAGGGATTTTTTAGATCTCTATTTTCCTCCGCTTCAAGATGGCTTTGCGTGCGTGTGTGTTGTGAGGGACTTGTAGACT
>NC_051409.1:4985922-4986104 GCF_015228065.2 Penaeus monodon | reverse complement strand
AAGAAAAAACACAGCTCCTGCGGGAGTCACGGCATGATAGTGTTCTTCGGCGCCTTCGTCAGCCATGGTCCGGCCGACACAAGCAAGCGAAGGGCAGGAAAGAGTCTCCAGCAGAAGGCGCAGGTGAAGACGAGGCCCTCTGTTGGCTGGCACTCTGATAGGGTGCCTTGGCACTGTGTAAA
>NC_051409.1:4984963-4985032 GCF_015228065.2 Penaeus monodon | reverse complement strand
GGAATTGGATCCTGTTCCTGCTCAGCGTCGAGGAAAGTTCAATCCTGTGTACTAAAAATAGATTGAAAA
>NC_051409.1:4982603-4982863 GCF_015228065.2 Penaeus monodon | reverse complement strand
ATCGATTTTTTTTTTGAAGCGTTTCGAATCTCCTGTCATGAAATCATACCATGACCTGAAATAGCAGTCAACTTTTTTTTATCAGCTTATTAAGTGGGAACTGTTGGTGTAACATCCTCTTTACATTGGGTTATCTTGTCGAGTCAATGCTTTACAATATGCCATAAAATTCTCCTAAATTTCTGATACAATTCGAGAAATGGAGAATTCACTCACAGCTTCATGAACGGGATTCATATTAAAAAAAAAAAATCTGAAAA
>NC_051409.1:4981948-4982543 GCF_015228065.2 Penaeus monodon | reverse complement strand
TTTTGAGAGTTGTCTTGTTGGTATAATATTCTGGAAGTTTTCTACGGTAGTCTAACATCTCTCACTTGGTGATCTCTGAACCCCCCCCCCCCCCAATTACCATAGGGCCACCCAACCACAAATCAGTCTTTGACAAATGACAATATCCATCGAGGTGAACAAAATACACATACCTTATGGAAACGAGAACAAGCCAGATGGGTACGGATGATACTGAGACCAAAGGGAAATCATCTTTGGACTAAAATACTACAAGATCCGACTTTACGTCAATATGTCAAATATTTGGCGAGACACATTCATACCGCCTCCTCGTAGCATCAGCCCCCTCACCCCTCACCCCACAGTGAGACAATGTGTGGTTCAGATATACACTAAATCAGACACCGAGGAACGCAGATCTTTAGTTAAGCTGCTGTGGTTGAAGTTAAAGCTACTCTGATAAAGAAGTAATAATCGTTAGGAATTTCGACACTGTGTAGGGCTGCACATAATCTAATTTTGGTAGATTATAAAAAAAATATATATATATATGAGGGGAGAGGGTAGGCTCTAAGAAAGGAGAACCAGCAAAGAGGGATGAGAACAGAATTCG
>NC_051409.1:4980759-4981890 GCF_015228065.2 Penaeus monodon | reverse complement strand
GTAAGAACTGATGTATTTAGTTCGTTTTTTTATGCATGGAGAGAGAGTACTACCCACCTCACCTTACAGGATACCGTCTTTGAACATCCTGTACGTATTTTTCACGAACAAGGACCTGGATAGGACCTGGGGCGGTATACATGACTCCGACACTTTGCCTGTGATAAAGTAAGTATCTCTGGCTCCCAAATTTCTGTTTATGACACGCGTAAGGACTGTCTTTACAGTGTCCTCACGATACGTGGATGACAGGTAAGGCAATTTTGAAGACAAGTCCCCCATTTTGATTTCTTGTCAATTGGCAATTGGATTGTCATTCATTTCACTGCAAATGGATGGCAATAAATGGAGACGCGTGACTTTATAGATGATACAGTGGCAACAAAGATACGATATGAACAAATTAACGGTAATGTACACTTAGCATATATCAAATGTACCCTTGCGTAGTCATAATACAAGCGAGATTCACTGCACCATATATCTTACTTCATCAACAAAATGAAATGATTACCACAGGGCGAGATACAAAGATGTTCCAGTCAACAGCATTAACATCTAAATTGTGGCAGTAATATGCAAGTCACAGACGAAATTACCGGGGAGAGTCAACAACAAATTCCATAACAATCTCGGAATCAAAGACCATTTTTACGAAAGCCATTAAACGCGTCAACGAAAGAGAGGAAAACACGACTCACAAATGCGTATAGAAGCCACATGGTACGAATCACTCGAAGCTTCGAACACCGTAGGGAGGAACAGCCCGTCGCCTGAGGGAGCTTGCTGGTCCAAACTGGAAAAAAAAAGAAAAAGAAAAATATCCAGAGTTAGTTTTTTTTCGTGGAATGCAACGAGGCTTTAGAATGAACCCAAAACGAACGAGAGATTTTCTCCCTCTCTCTTAATTAATGAAGTGATTAATGTTGGGAAACACCTAATGTCTGAACTTTTGTATATAGGTTTGTTTTATTTCTCTTTATCTTGAACATGTTGGTTTCAGCCACAAGTAAAGAATGGCCTGTGACCTTGTATATGAATCTACCTTCACTGGATGATTTTTGATTTGTCCAATATGAATACATTGTCTTTTTATGTTGAAATTTAGAATATGGAGTGTTAAAGAGCGGG
>NC_051409.1:4979279-4979426 GCF_015228065.2 Penaeus monodon | reverse complement strand
AATGTTTTTCAGCTTACCTTCCCAGCCACAAAAGACCCGTAGACGATACTGAAGGAGTGTGTTTTCCCCGGGAGAAGAGGCGTTGGTCTGGAAATAGAATGTAATGTGATTATTCTGTCCTTGTTTCCCCGTGCTTGCTGGCGGCCC
>NC_051409.1:4978323-4978500 GCF_015228065.2 Penaeus monodon | reverse complement strand
CTTTTAGCTCTGTAGGTATTTACTATTATGTAAATTGCATTAAAAGAGAAATTAGATATGGCTAAAATATCGATAGATTTTACGTGGGACGAACATTTAATTATGAGAATTGTTTATAAACTGCATTGAAAGAGGAAAGGAAATATGCCGAAAAAATAGCGATAGATTTTACGAGGA
>NC_051409.1:4978205-4978291 GCF_015228065.2 Penaeus monodon | reverse complement strand
TCCACGAGAGACGAAACGAAATGAAAAAAAATAGGAGGAAAAAAGTCTTAAAATAACTAAGCGAACTATAAATAAATTGCATTGAG
>NC_051409.1:4977969-4978094 GCF_015228065.2 Penaeus monodon | reverse complement strand
TCCGAGATAAAAAATATATTGTAAAGGTTTTAGTTAATGAAGAGAAGGACCCGAATGATAACGGATTTAAAGAAAGGACAAAAGATGAAAATGGAGTAAAAAAACGCAGTAATAAGTACTCGAAT
>NC_051409.1:4977426-4977631 GCF_015228065.2 Penaeus monodon | reverse complement strand
CTTAGTCGACGCTGCATACACTCTCGACCTCAGAGGAATGCCCGACTGATCGCGTGACCTTTGACCTGCCGCGTCGTGGGAAGACGTGGGAACTGAGGAACAACGCCGTCGGGAGGCCTGCCAGATGTACTGAGGCTTCTGCAGGAGTTTAAGACCAGGGGCGCCCTCAAAGCCACAGGGGGCGGGGTGTAAAGCCTTTCTCCAG
>NC_051409.1:4976208-4976964 GCF_015228065.2 Penaeus monodon | reverse complement strand
GAACATAAAAAAAATAATAAAAAAGTCGAAACATAGAATCAATCAAGTGTGGACTTTGGTCTCGATACTTGCAACAGGTTTCGATACTTGCAACAGGATTCCGAGAGACATCTGCAAAATCTCATTCTGCAACAACCACAACAGGAATGTTATCAACGTGAATTTAAATGAAATAAAACAAAACAAAACTCATGATTTTGTTTCTGGAATATAAAGGACTTTCATTTTCATCATAGTTTCCGTGTGGTTGCTTCCTTGACAACAGCGCACCATAAAATAACACAAACAGGTTTTGGAAATTCTGAAAATATACGTTAAACAGAGAACTCCTATCCCCGTTGAGAACTTATTGTTAATAATAAAACGAGAGAGGAAAAAGATCTTTGTATTGGTGTTACAAAGTCAAATCATCATTGTTTATATATCATCAATGTGAAGGTTTGAAGTGAGAGATTTTTGCCTGTTGAGTGATGATAATTCACACATTTTACGAACCTCAAACATTCATCATTACGTATGATTTGAAAATAAAACATAGTAAATATATTTACGTAATGAATTTCATCGTAAGAGCACGTATATTAATAATCAATTTCAGGTTTATTCATATTATCAGTATACCTTTTTCGCCACTTTAAACCGTAATCAACACATCACCCAACTTTCGTATGTTTATTAAAGCTTTTAAATACACTGTTTGTTTTATGGAGGGCTGATAGACCAACAATAACCTTTAAATATATAATTCTCAGGTCT
>NC_051409.1:4975402-4976014 GCF_015228065.2 Penaeus monodon | reverse complement strand
ATTTTTGGCAGATTAAAAATATTGAACCGGTATCTAGTCTAAGAATAAAGTTGTTGTTTTTTCTCAACAATCCACCAAAAAAATCTTAATATATTATTCCTTTACTTAAATATATTTTTATAAAGATATTATTATTCAAAGATATCATTATAAAGATATTATTATTTAAAGATATCATTATAAAAATATTATTATTCAAAGATATTATTATAAAGATATTATTATTTAAGAACATCTTTATAAAAATACTATCCTTCAAAGATATCATATAAGGATATTATTATTTACAGATAATAATAGCAATCCAACAACAACAACAGCTAACCGGTTTCTAACAACAACAGGTAACCGGTTTCTAACAACAACTAACTAGTTTCTATCAACAACAACAGCTAACCAGTTTCTAACAACAGCAACAGCTAACCGGTTTCTAACAACAACAGGTAACCGGTTTCTAACAACAACTAACTAGTTTCTATCAACAACAACAACAGCTAACCGGTTTCTTACAACAGCAACAGCTAACCGGTTTCTGACAACAACAGCTAACCAGTTTCTAACAACAACAACAACTAACTAGTTTCTAACAGCAACAATATCTAACCGGTTTCT
>NC_051409.1:4975229-4975359 GCF_015228065.2 Penaeus monodon | reverse complement strand
GCTACCGGTTATCTGATGACAAATACAGTCAAAATTGAAGCCCCGTCGAGCTTCTCCGCCGCCGGTGAGCCTCAGAAGTTTATTCAGATGCTTCAGGGCAGAACTTCGGGCGTGTGGATCAAAGAGAGGT
>NC_051409.1:4975002-4975156 GCF_015228065.2 Penaeus monodon | reverse complement strand
GTATTGGAGAAAGGTTTCAAATTCTAGTTTCTTGTGCATTAGAGAAAGGTTTCTAATACTAATTCTAATTTCTTATATAATAGAAAAAGGTGTCTAATCTTAGTTCTAATGCATTAGAGAAAGGTTTCTAATTCTTGCGATTTACGACTTTAAC
>NC_051409.1:4974472-4974823 GCF_015228065.2 Penaeus monodon | reverse complement strand
CAAAGGATTCCAACTTTGCGGAAGTCCTTGGTGTTTCTCGGGTCAAGGTAGAGACAAACGCTTCAGGCCATAAAACCGGTTATCGCTTCTCCTAACAAGGTAAAACCACCCTTAATAACCGCTTCAGAAATTTCCCTTTTCATCCTATCATTGCGCGTGTTTCTGAGCATTCGATATTGTTTGTTTTTTTTCTCAGTGTATTTTAAGCCTTTGAAAAAATATATATTGCTTGTTTGTGTTTTTTTTTTTACAATTATCACCAATTATTGAGTTACTAATTAGTTATTTCTGATTTCAAATTGGGTTGTTACTCGATTTTGATTTTGTGTTCGCCATTAATATTACTATTAG
>NC_051409.1:4973648-4974256 GCF_015228065.2 Penaeus monodon | reverse complement strand
TCTACTACTATCATGATCTTTTCTTTCTTTCTTTTTAACAAAAATATATATTCGTTGCTAGATGTTACTGTTTATCTTCATAAGTAATATTTAGAGTATCTATGATAATAGTTTAGAGTATCTATAAGTATTTAGTAAAGTATTTACCATAACTAAATTATATAAAACGGTAACACTGAGACACAACCGCCGTCCTACTTGGCTCAAATAATGAATGACTTGGAATAGTGAATAAATTTCATTCATAAAAAAATAGGATCCTTAGCACCCCTTTTTTTCATTCATTTTTTCTAATTTTCTTGATATAATTATAAGCAAAACGATAATAAACAAAATAAGGAATTATAATCACTAGGAAAATACAATGAGATAAAGCGTAGACAAAAAGAAAAACTATAATTCACTGGATATCGAATTGTTAGGCACGATTTAGCGCGCAATGATAAAGATGAAAGAGAAATTTCGTAAATTGGTCATTAAGGGTGATTTTAGCCCATTAGGAGAAGCGATGACCGGTTTTATGGCCTGAAGCTTTAGCTCTATCTTGACCAAAGAGTCGCCAAGTTGAGAGGCAGAGATGCTGTATCTAAATCAAGTATCAAATGTGG
>NC_051409.1:4973223-4973339 GCF_015228065.2 Penaeus monodon | reverse complement strand
GCACTGTATTTAGACCAAGTTTTATGAATTCTAAAGTAATTATTTCGTACATTTTTTTTTTTTTTTTACTTTGTGTATCTTCAAATAACCGTCGGTTTTAAGCGTTCTTAAAGTCG
>NC_051409.1:4972527-4972602 GCF_015228065.2 Penaeus monodon | reverse complement strand
GTTGCATCACCCAGAGCAACATTAAGAATATAGAGAATTGCAAGGGAAACCAGGAAACTGTATGAAAGCGAATAA
>NC_051409.1:4971590-4971874 GCF_015228065.2 Penaeus monodon | reverse complement strand
ACAAAAGATCACCACAGCCTTCGTACAGTCTACAGCTACACAGCTGACCCTAGATGGAAGCACAGTACACAGACCGTTAATAAGACCCCTGTTAACGCCAAGGGAACAGGGTGCACGTAAGTTAAAACTCGGTCGTTTCTCGTTTTATGTGTGTTGGGCTGTCAGATTGGGTCCATAGAGATGGTTGTACCCAAAGAATGTTTCTTGTTATGAGGTTGCTTAGTTAGCTCGTGTTGCAGGTTGAAGTAGATGGAGAGAGAGATTGATAGATGGAACGAGAGATA
>NC_051409.1:4970031-4970384 GCF_015228065.2 Penaeus monodon | reverse complement strand
TAATGAATTAATTTACTTCATCAATTAATGAACAAGTAAAACGAAAACAAAAGACAAAAACAACAGGCAGTACCCCTAAAACTCGCCGTCCAGTTCTTTAATTGCTTGCTCAAGCATTCGGGCGGAGGCAAGCTTGATTACAGGCTTGGGTAGGTTGCGAAGAAGCAATGACGTCACAGGGTAGCAAAGATTACGGTTGCCAAGATGCAGGAAATTTTCATCAATTTGCACAGTGGCATTTTACCCTGTGGGCCATAGGCTTGCTTCCTAATAGGGCAAAGGACATGTGTTAGGGTGTTGTGAGGAAAACGCTTGTTTGCGTCTGTGTGTGTCTGTTTGAATAAATAAAAAAA
>NC_051409.1:4969520-4969831 GCF_015228065.2 Penaeus monodon | reverse complement strand
GCATTTTCAGTCAGGCTTTGTGTCTAGTATGAAGAACAGCAAATTTCACTCTCACAAATTATTATAATTCTTCACGTTCCACCTTTCGCCTCCTAGGGAATAGATGGCACCACACCCATTCTTGGCTGGATCTGCTTTTTTAGTAGGAGTCATCGCAAGGTCACTGTCCATAGATTGCTTGTTAGATGCTCCCCGGCTGTGTAGCTTGCAAGTTACGTACACCCACTTTTGATTTTACGAAAGACAAAATGTCAAATAATATTATTCTGTTTTGGGTAATAGACGTTGATTATTGATTATTATTATTAATA
>NC_051409.1:4969261-4969396 GCF_015228065.2 Penaeus monodon | reverse complement strand
GGCCTGAACACTTGCAGAAGAGGTCGGTGTTTGGAGAGTATTTTGAGAGTCATAGTAAATAAATATCGGCCTTTGTAGACGACTGAAGCAGTGACCTTTTCGGCGGGGACACTGTTCCGTAGAAGGTAATAGGTC
>NC_051409.1:4968922-4969019 GCF_015228065.2 Penaeus monodon | reverse complement strand
ATAGATAAGCATAAATTTAGTCGTAACCAAAGTGTTATTTTGAACGAGGTACGAAGCCCACAAAACTGAACAGAAATAAAGATTTTCAGGAAATTGT
>NC_051409.1:4968081-4968620 GCF_015228065.2 Penaeus monodon | reverse complement strand
GCCACCTCAGAGCCACCTGGCAGTGCATCGGCGTGGCAGTAAAAATGGCTCCTGGCAGGTTAAGGGTTGAAAAATAGTCCCTAATTCTGACTATAACAGAGGAATTTTCCTTCCCTGGCTAAAATAACACCCTTTGGGCCCCTGGGAATACTTGATGATGTCATGCTGATGTACTAATCCTAGTCATGCAGGAACTGGGGAAAAAAAATCTTTGCAAGCAGCTTAGCCCGTACCGCCCACATGTACAGTACATTAGTACATAAGATTACATTACAACTACATTAGTGCATAAGTCCATTGCATTCAAGTACATTAGCGTATGAGTCCATCGCGTTACAAGTACATTAATATATAGATCCATAAGCATAACCTAACATACGCACTAATGTTTTCAAGATGATAAATTGATAGATTTGAAGCACATATTAACTGGTCGTTCCACTTAAAACGCTGCCCATTTTTAGATCGGGGAATTGAGGACCTACGTTGGGGTTCAGTTCCACAGTGGAAAATCTTTGACCTTGTGGAACATTGCTTCT
>NC_051409.1:4966910-4967013 GCF_015228065.2 Penaeus monodon | reverse complement strand
AGAACTAAATAAGTAGATGGATATTGCCGTTGTTTAACTTCGAAAGTCGTACCAATGTGAAATGTTCTCTCTTTAATAGTAATTCTATATTTGGCTACATGTT
>NC_051409.1:4966717-4966797 GCF_015228065.2 Penaeus monodon | reverse complement strand
GCATTTTTATTATATCACCTTATCTTAATCTATCAGTATTATTATTTTACTATATGTAATGGCACTGAAGACGAGTTGCA
>NC_051409.1:4964415-4964500 GCF_015228065.2 Penaeus monodon | reverse complement strand
TTTTTTTTCAGAAATGTTAAGGAGAAAAAGAAAAAATAAGAGAGACAAATCAGTACTGAATAATATGTACGATTTCATATATATA
>NC_051409.1:4964158-4964362 GCF_015228065.2 Penaeus monodon | reverse complement strand
GAACAAAAGGGAGCACAATTTCTCTTAATGTTTTATCGAGAATGTTTATTATTTTATTCCTTTTTATATATATATTTTTTTTACGTCATGTAAATGTAAATAACACGTGCGTTTCTTCTTAATAAATTAGTTACTCCTTATTATTTCAAAGAAAAATTTTTCTTCAAATAGATGGGAGACTAAAGTGTTTTTCAATTCAACTGA
>NC_051409.1:4963781-4964136 GCF_015228065.2 Penaeus monodon | reverse complement strand
AGACACTAATTCCAGTTAAGTTGTTATCCTCTCGCACTTATAGATTAAAATGCTATGAGTATGTCTTCAGAATTATGCATAAAATAGGCATTTCCATTAAACATCGCCATCTTTAGTTAATCATGAGATTTTTTATCATTAATAAATTGCCTTAAACATCATATTCATGACACTTTTTACCATTAATAAATAGCCATGTACACTTATTGACACTGAAAGGCGTATTGTAATCTATAAACGTAAAGCCATACGTGAAGAAAATACCCAAATACCTCAGTTATTATAAAGAAAAAACTATTTTGACAAGATGATACCCACCCAGAATACGAGAAAAAAAACAGATTTTTAAAAATTG
>NC_051409.1:4963572-4963752 GCF_015228065.2 Penaeus monodon | reverse complement strand
GTTAGAGAAACAGAAAAGCTAAGGTCATTATTAGCTTAAAGGAACCGCTTTTTTTAATTATAAAACGGAAATTTCGAAATACTTAAGTTTTCTTCAGATATACCAAATGGCATTGCAATTAGATACGCCTCAGTAATGGTAATATTAATACTGATAAGGATAATGGATCTTTATATAGGT
>NC_051409.1:4963440-4963519 GCF_015228065.2 Penaeus monodon | reverse complement strand
TTTTCAATTATTTTCTTAGAGAGTTTGGGAATATGTCAGACATAGCATTATGCGGTGGTTTTCATTGCCACTTAAATCA
>NC_051409.1:4963071-4963215 GCF_015228065.2 Penaeus monodon | reverse complement strand
AACAATTCTTTAAACAATTTCAAATACTGTTCTGAAGGAACTAATGCGATTTAGAATTACGTCACGGTTCGTGCAATTCGTAAATACTTTGCAGAGTTCAGGGACATTGCAATGATATTTATATGTTGCTTCTGTAATTCAAGT
>NC_051409.1:4962701-4962842 GCF_015228065.2 Penaeus monodon | reverse complement strand
TTAAGGATAAGGTGATATTTTGAATTTTTCTTCATTGATGTGTAAATAAGGTATTGAATCAGTGCTGTGGTTGTTATACACGTTATTAAATATCCAGTTTATGATTTTTTTCAAAAGATTTTTTTGAAAGAATGAAATACA
>NC_051409.1:4962114-4962477 GCF_015228065.2 Penaeus monodon | reverse complement strand
GTTCGCTACGATCTGATGCGCATATTAATTAATGAATTTATTGTGAAATTTGCATAACCTTTAAACATATTAATAATCAGAATTAATTCAAGAGTCTAAGGAAATATAACATTATTTGCTTTAAATTCCCCTGAAAACACAATAACAACTACTGCATTTTACATTTATGTTGAAACGACGAATTCTCCACACAAATAGCTCTTGTTTTCGACGCTTTGTACAGAATGACAGCCTTGTACTGAATTTTAGACGTAGTAAAGGAATTTCGAATAAATAACTTTAATTGGGACTATAAGAATGTTCCTCAGGAAAGATGTGTAATACTTTTTATATAATTTTCAAATGATTTTCGTAATTTTGAGG
>NC_051409.1:4961687-4961870 GCF_015228065.2 Penaeus monodon | reverse complement strand
GATGATAAACTATCGGATCCGCATTGTAATTTAAATGTTAATACACCTTTAAATAGCACATTGGTATCAGCTATTAAGACTTAACAAATGAACTATATTGCATCATCAATAATCAAGATATTTTGCGCGTCATTGACGTGATCGAAAGCCTGAAGACAAAACTGTGGGATCTGTTATTAAAAA
>NC_051409.1:4961333-4961421 GCF_015228065.2 Penaeus monodon | reverse complement strand
ATCTTGCATGAATATAGTGACCTATGTTGCAGAACCTGTTGTTGTAAGGAGGTTGGTTGATTAGGGATGCCTGCTTTGGCAGATTAGA
>NC_051409.1:4960681-4960937 GCF_015228065.2 Penaeus monodon | reverse complement strand
GTAGTTCAAAATGTACATTACTAAAATACTGCAAACTTGAGCTAGGATATAAAACGATGCAAAATTATTTATGATAGCCGTTTTGCCTCGTTATTATCTTACGAACCTTTTGAATACGTTTGACTGCAGAGTATGAGTTATTTTGCGGTTTAAGTTGGTCAGCAGCAGAAAATAAGAATGAGATTGAGAAAATGATGGTAAATGAAAGAAACGACGTTAATACTAATGATAAATAGACGGATGCACTAGTTAATGC
>NC_051409.1:4960195-4960456 GCF_015228065.2 Penaeus monodon | reverse complement strand
TCAGATAGCGTGGAACAAAACCATAAGAGGAAATAGAGAGAAAATAGAATAACAAAGAACAGAGAGAGAAAGAAAATGAGATTAAGATAATATTGGTGATAAAGAAGAAGCACAAGAAATGAGACGAACAGTGGATGATGACGAATGAGAACGATAACGAGAACAACGATAATAAAAGAAACGCCAAAAAAGAGAATGAAGGAATTGAGGTAGACGATAATAACAGCGATAACGATGATAGTGAAAACCCACAGTAAAGCA
>NC_051409.1:4960045-4960118 GCF_015228065.2 Penaeus monodon | reverse complement strand
AAAAGATAAAAAGATTAAAGAGATGGCCAGTTGTACTATTATAATAACAATACGAAGTAATAAACGGAAGTAA
>NC_051409.1:4959577-4959742 GCF_015228065.2 Penaeus monodon | reverse complement strand
TCTATCATTTTTTTTCAAATGTAAAACCAACGGAAAGGCTAAGAAAAGTTTGTGCCTGCGACCACACACGAAGCGCTATTTGTTGATGCGATGAAGACTACGCTTTTCTCAGTAGTCTCTGTCAGATAAACTTGAAATAATTGTTCGTAGAAGAGATTCGTTGTG
>NC_051409.1:4958661-4958962 GCF_015228065.2 Penaeus monodon | reverse complement strand
AAACACCAATGTCTAATCACACAATTCCTTCGGTGAATGAAATCTTTTGATATCAAAGTCCGGCTGAAAATATATTTCATAATTCGTTCATGCCGATCGCCAGAGTCTAGTTACATGAATTTTCTCTGACATAGTAAAAGGGACGTAAATCATTTTACTTCAGATTACACGTATATTCTTTCCTGTTCTTTTAAAGGCAGATGGAACATTTGGATATCGGGGTATCAGGCGGTTGTCTCATTATTCACGGTTGTCATGCGAAGTTAAAGTGTGATATTAGGAAGAGGAAGATAGAAGGATA
>NC_051409.1:4958117-4958294 GCF_015228065.2 Penaeus monodon | reverse complement strand
ATTTAATCGCGTATTCAAAGGCATGGAAGGCAGAGAGACCAGTAACCTGTAAACCATAACCTGTACAGACCATATGGCTTTTGCAAAACGGGTTTACTTGGCTTTGACCTGTAGGCTGCAGATCCTGCCTGGCCTTCAGAGGTTAGTGTGTGACGTCTTGGCCAAGGGATGCTTGTT
>NC_051409.1:4957670-4957854 GCF_015228065.2 Penaeus monodon | reverse complement strand
AAGGAGTGGAGGAGGAATGGCATGAGAAGACAAAGTGAGATATTGCATTTTTTCAGTCGATGCAAGAAGACGAAGAGATCAAGAGAAGGAATTTGTGATAATTAGGGAGTATTTAGGGCTAATTTTGATTAATAATTACTCACGTTCGGTTCTTGAATGTTAAAAAAAACATTGATGTAGATTT
>NC_051409.1:4956027-4957261 GCF_015228065.2 Penaeus monodon | reverse complement strand
ACGGTCACAGGGATAAGTTAACGGAAATATATACAAAATTAATGTATTTATTTCTTTACTTTAAGTAGGACGATATTTTAAGCTCGTATCTCGTCCGAAACTTTGTTAATTCTCGAAAATTTGTCATTCATTTAGAGCTCGTATCCCATTCGAAACTTTGTTAATTCTCGAAATTTTGTCATTCATTTAGAGTGATCTTCGAAACTTTGTTGAATTCCGAAAATTGTCATTATTTGAGCTCGTATCCCTTTTGAAAATGATTTTTTTTAATTACAAAAGTGTTTCATCAATCTTAGCAGCGCTCGTATCCCATCGGAACTTTGTTTAATTCGAAATTTGTCATTCATTTCGAGTCGTATCCACTCGAAACTGTCAGATCAAAATCTGATATTTATTTCATCAATATTGAACCGAAAATGCATTGACTCGTAATCCTTGAACAGTTTTTTTTAATTAGTTTTATTTCTCGCTAGTATCATTTGCTAGCGCCTATTTTTTGATTATGTTTATTGAGTTCGTATCTGACTCGAAACTTTGGTCAAAAGTCATATATATTTTTATCATTATAGAAGCTCGTATCCCGCCTGTAAATCAGACAGACATATTTTATTTTTGCCAATCATTTAGCGCCCCGTTGTTTATCTGCACCTAAATTTTGGTAACAAAGTATAGATATTTTGTCACGTTTCAAGCTCGTATCCGCCTGAAATAGTAAAACATCACGCCTTATTTTGCCAATAATGTAGAGCTTGTTCCATTTGTCCAATAATTTTAAGTTACGTATTGTCACGAAATAGTTGTCAGACCCAAAATTTTCGTCATCCTATTGCCTAAAAACTTGGCAATTCAATATTTAATTGCCGTATCGCCAATCGTGTCAAACCGCAAAATTTGTCGTCAATCCTATGCTGCCTAAAAACATGGCAAATCACGATATATTGCCATTGATTCCAATCAATAAAACAATACACCAAACAAAATCCTTTCCTACCCTCAGACCTCTTCAAATTCCCATCATGGCCTCCGGAAATCATCTCCAAGGAATGCGACTCGAACCTTCCTTCAAATGACCCTCTCGAGAGAGCGTTTCTGAACAGGTGGGCGCACGGGAACACCTGCGCTTGAATTTATAATGCCAGGTGCTTATTACCATTATCGTGGGGCTGTTACACTTCGCGTCCAAGCATGGCCTCGGGGTTGAGTGAACTGGATTTTTTTTTTCTTGCTTTTCGGG
>NC_051409.1:4955403-4955604 GCF_015228065.2 Penaeus monodon | reverse complement strand
TTTGGACAAGGAGAAATTTGCGAGGAAGCTCGAAGTGACTTACATGACATTTTAGTGATAATACGCAATCTTCAAATACAAATGACTTTTGCAAAATTCGTAATCCTTTCAGTAGTTTAGATGTTCTAAGAAATTCTTTTGCGTAGCTACTTGGAATTTCAATTAAGAATGACTGGCTTAGGGCAATAACCTTTTAGATTG
>NC_051409.1:4955030-4955102 GCF_015228065.2 Penaeus monodon | reverse complement strand
AATAACGTGGCATCAACCATGTGCATGTTGCATGATTGTGCGAAGTTGCAAAGAGAGGGAGAGGGAAGATTA
>NC_051409.1:4954806-4954934 GCF_015228065.2 Penaeus monodon | reverse complement strand
AAGCGCCGGGGGTAAAGTGTGTCCTTGCAGACTGGTCAAGGAAAGTCTGGTCATCGCCGAGAGATTGCATCCGAAGGCGCAGCTTTAGCAGGTGTGGCGGAGAATTAGGATGTTATTGAAAGGAAAGT
>NC_051409.1:4954032-4954127 GCF_015228065.2 Penaeus monodon | reverse complement strand
TGTCCTTTTCGTCAGCTGCAGTTCGTAACAAGGACATCGTCTACAAATACACATGAACAAAAACAAAATAAAAACAACAACACTAATTGGACTTA
>NC_051409.1:4953556-4953712 GCF_015228065.2 Penaeus monodon | reverse complement strand
CACCCATTCGTTATCATCCTTTCAACGAATATATGAACTCAGATTTTCACCCGAAAATATCAATACCTGGCAACTGTACGTCTCGCCTTATATGGCTGTCGACTCCCCCCTTCCCCCTCCCCCTTCCCCCCCTGTTTGTCGCCTCGCTTTTTAACT
>NC_051409.1:4951820-4951891 GCF_015228065.2 Penaeus monodon | reverse complement strand
AGAAAAAGTAGTCAGCCTCGCCCCCCCCCCCGGGCGTGTCGTACGTGAGGATGGTCTACGTGGGTATTTGA
>NC_051409.1:4951490-4951774 GCF_015228065.2 Penaeus monodon | reverse complement strand
GAGAGGGAAGCGGGGCTGTCGACTCCCTTACGGAATCTCCCCCTTATCCTCTCCCCTCTTTCTCTCCTCTCTTTCTCTCCTCCCCCTCCTCTCACCTCTCTTCTTCCCCTTTTCCCCCCCTCCCCATCTCCTCTTTCTTCCTTCCCCTCTTCCCTCTCCCCTTTCCTTCTCTCCCCCCTCTCCCTCCCCCTTCCCCTCTCCTCTCTTTCTCTCCTCTTTCCCCTCTCCCATCTTTCTCTCCTCTCCCCCTCTCCCCTTCTTCCACGACCTTCGTCTACGACTCC
>NC_051409.1:4950807-4951185 GCF_015228065.2 Penaeus monodon | reverse complement strand
GTCAACCTTCGAGAATGCATATCTTGAGTGTGTTTTTACACTGTTTCCTTCCGTCCTCCGTGTTTCTGCGTAATACTTTGTGTGTTTCTCTTCGTCAGAAGGAACAAACATTTCCTGTCCAACTGGTCACCGTACCCTGTGTGTTAGGATCTGGTTCTACAAAGATCTTTGACCTAACCGCTTTCTATTTTCTTTTTTCTTTTTCTTTTTCTTCTGCTTTATTTTTTTCTTTATTTTTTTATTTTTTATTTATTTTTTAACTCATTTTTTTATTCTTTTTTTTTGAGGGTCGGTATTCGCTACGTGTATAAACAAGACGAACCCCAAGGCAGTTGTCAGCTAGATGATAAACAGCAATATAAATCAGAGAGAGGAATG
>NC_051409.1:4950624-4950778 GCF_015228065.2 Penaeus monodon | reverse complement strand
CCTTCTCTAACTAAAATTAAGTACGAGATTATAAGGAATCTGAACCCCTATCAAGCGAACGAATTTCGGGAGGCTTCTCTCGTCTATACTTTCGTCCGCGATTCCCTTAGCCGAACAGACACCCGATCCCTATCGAGAGAACGTCAAAACGCAC
>NC_051409.1:4950127-4950532 GCF_015228065.2 Penaeus monodon | reverse complement strand
CAAAATACCCCATCCGGATTACGGCGGGCACGCACGCATTCGGAGGCGGCTTACGCGAACGGATGCTTTGTGAATCCAGTCAGGGTCCGGTGCGTTCGCTTTGTCCGTTTTTTTGCAAACTGACTTCAAAAGGCGTTGGAGTGAGAGGGATCGTCTGGTTGAATAATTGCACAATGAAACTGCGAAAAGGGTTTATATAGCTGTGAAGGGCCATGTTTAAGGGGAATTTATAGGGTGTTGAGACTGTGGACAAAGGATAGAGCGGGTTGATTTGAGGACGGATCGGTAATAAAATTTGCAAGCTTATTTAGTTGTCAGTCCGAATTTGCAGATTTCTCTATTCGCACCTCGTTGTGGTGCGAATAAAGCGAGGAAAAAAAGTGAAATTACCATGTTCACGATAAT
>NC_051409.1:4950019-4950102 GCF_015228065.2 Penaeus monodon | reverse complement strand
CTTTCTTTGCACTACGATAAGTGACGGTATATTTATTTAGTTTTCATTTACAGTTACGCAAAACCATGAGTAAGACAGCCGCG
>NC_051409.1:4949613-4949847 GCF_015228065.2 Penaeus monodon | reverse complement strand
AGAGAAGATATTAACAGGTAAAAAATAAATAAAAATTAATAGATAAAATTATTTATCATTTTCCTCGGGCAAAAACAAATAAAGAAAACAGACTAAAGCAAGTATGTGGAATCGTTCCACCGCCGCCGACCGTGATTTATGTGGATCATTATCGCATGCCTTTAATCCACCTCCCCTTCGTCCACTCCTTCAGTCTTTCGTTCAACTAAATGATCCACTTCTCATCTGGCATGC
>NC_051409.1:4948184-4948504 GCF_015228065.2 Penaeus monodon | reverse complement strand
AGTAAACTGATATGTAAAGTAACAATAAATTCAGAAACAGAATGAGATACTTACAGTGAGATTTATTATCACACAAATGAAAGAAGCTGACAGTCTGACACCTATAATGTAACGGAAAAATCGATAAGTAAACATAAACAAAATAAACAAAAACACAGATGGTCAGAAGGGGTGAATAAGCACATAAACAAATAAACTTTCAGAGCAGATGAGTAAATCCATAAGATGCGGAAAAACAAAAAAACATATCAAGCAGATTTTCTAAGAATCAGTATCTGAAGTAGAGAGAAAAGATCGACCATTTTTTCTAAGAAGTTACA
>NC_051409.1:4947260-4948021 GCF_015228065.2 Penaeus monodon | reverse complement strand
GTATGAAGTTACATAAACATCCGAAAAAATGTAAATCTAAGTATTTCCGTTTCACTATTCTAGCAGTAAGTATTAGGTAAGCTTTTTGGATGATTGAAATATGCAATTTGCAAGCTGAGGAACGTGTTTTCGTTGCAATTGCATTTTCGTCGCGTGTTTGTACTTTGCAATTCATCTGATGGCCTTGCTTCCTGATTGAAGGTGTGCAAAGGTATGTGAACGTGCGCGTGTGAGCGTGCATGCCGTGGCACTGTTGCAAGCTTAGTTTTTAAATAAACATATCTTTCACACGTGCACCAAATTTCACTAGACTACACAACTCCAGCGCATTTATTAGTGCAAGTAGCAGCATAAATCTTTCACGTGTGAGCTAAATCTACACAAGACAACACAGTTTACTAGATTTACAGTCTACTAAATTTACGCATACATTCTTCGCCTCCGGTTTCAAACACGCACGCAAGCACACGCATAATAAAACGTCCAGAAACAGAAAAAATAATAGCGTTCGCAGATACAAGCAAGCACTTTCAATATCGCGAAGGTCGGGGCAAATTTAAGAACCGAATCACAGTGCTTTGCGAGGCATTCTGAGATATTTATTCATTTAGCTTTGAAAATTTTTCCTTCTGTTTGCATCAAAGTCCAGGTTGTGCTTGCAAGAACTGGTCTGCCTAAGAATAGAGGAAGCAGTAAAACTTGTGGTAATCTTCTTCATATTAAAAGGTATTTGAATATTTAATTAGTATATTTGTCCTTCG
>NC_051409.1:4946960-4947089 GCF_015228065.2 Penaeus monodon | reverse complement strand
ACTTTGTTATATTAATCTTAAAATTACAGGAATATTATACAAGAAACATTTTTAAAAAGTAATCGATACGAACTGAAAAAAAAAAAACAGTGAACAGAATAGAAAGGGAATGAAGATAAAAAAGAGAAA
>NC_051409.1:4945563-4945798 GCF_015228065.2 Penaeus monodon | reverse complement strand
CGTTTCTATCGAGGAATCGAGGAACACGAAGAGCAGACAAAAAAAAAGAATAATAATAAACAAATAAAAAAAAGAGAAAAACAGAAAGCGAAAGAAAGTCGAAAAAGAAGAGAGAAAGAGAAAAAAAGGATAAATAAACATAATAACAATGAAAACAAGAGAGAGAAAAAAGAAATAAAAGTGGAGATTGTGAACATCTCACGTAGATCCACAGGTGACCTCGGAAGCTTGAAAG
>NC_051409.1:4944801-4944955 GCF_015228065.2 Penaeus monodon | reverse complement strand
TCTACATCAATGTTTTTTTTAACATTCAAGAACCGAACGTGAGTAATTTATTAATCAAAATGAAAGCCAAATAAATCCTAAATATCACAAAATTCCATTCAAATTAGAAGGTCTTCGTCTTCTTGCATCGACTGCAAAATGCAAAATATGCAAC
>NC_051409.1:4944331-4944509 GCF_015228065.2 Penaeus monodon | reverse complement strand
AACAAGCATCCCTTGGCCAAGACGTCACACACTAACCTCTGAAGGCCAGGCAGGATCTGCAGCCTACAGGTCAAAGCCAAGTAAACCCGTTTTGCAAAAGCCATATGGTCTGTACAGGTTATGGTTTACAGGTTACTGGTCTCTCTGCCTTCCATGCCTTTGAATACGCGATTAAATG
>NC_051409.1:4943705-4944052 GCF_015228065.2 Penaeus monodon | reverse complement strand
CTGATCTTATTAATTTTATCCTTCTATCTTCCTCTTCCTAATATCACACTTTAACTTCGCATGACAACCGTGAATAATGAGACAACCGCCTGATACCCCGATATCCAAATGTTCCATCTGCCTTTAAAAGAACAGGAAAGAATATACGTGTAATCTGAAGTAAAATGATTTACGTCCCTTTTACTATGTCAGAGAAAATTCATGTAACTAGGCTCTGGCGATCGGCATGAACGAATTATGAAATATATTTTCAGCCAGACTTTGATATCAAAAGATTTCATTCACCGAAGGAATTGTGTGATTAGACATTGGTGTTTTCTATGTAAGTGTGGGTGTGTGTATGAATA
>NC_051409.1:4943303-4943390 GCF_015228065.2 Penaeus monodon | reverse complement strand
TACATAGATATAGCATATGATAAATTTAAACACGTGTGCATAGACATACACCTGATTTTTTTACACATGCTATTTAACCATAATTAA
>NC_051409.1:4942897-4943060 GCF_015228065.2 Penaeus monodon | reverse complement strand
CGAATCTCTTCTACGACAATTATTTCAAGTTTATCTGACGAGAACTACTGAGAAAAGCGTAGTCTTCATCGCATCAACAAATAGCGCTTCGTGTTGGTCGCAGGCACAACTTTTCTTAGCCTTTCCGTTGGTTTTACATTTGAAAAAAAATGATAGAAATATG
>NC_051409.1:4942513-4942589 GCF_015228065.2 Penaeus monodon | reverse complement strand
TTACTTCCGTTTATTACTTCGCTATTGTTATTATAATAGTACAACTGGCCATCTCTTTAATCTTTTTATCTTTTAC
>NC_051409.1:4942177-4942436 GCF_015228065.2 Penaeus monodon | reverse complement strand
TGCTTTACTGTGGGTTTTCACTATCATCGTTATCGCTGTTATTATCGTCTACCTCAATTCCTTCATTCTCTTTTTTGGCGTTTCTTTTATTATCGTTGTTCTCGTTATCGTTCTCATTCGTCATCATCCACTGTTCGTCTCATTTCTTGTGCTTCTTCTTTATCACCAATATTATCTTATCACATTTTCTTCTCTCTCTGTTCTTTGTTATTCTATTTTCTCTCTATTTCCTCTTATGGTTTTGTTCCACGCTATCTGA
>NC_051409.1:4941613-4941868 GCF_015228065.2 Penaeus monodon | reverse complement strand
GCATTAACTAGTGCATCCGTCTATTTATCATTAGTATTAACGTCGTTTCTTTCATTTACCATCATTTTCTCAATCTCATTCTTATTTTCTGCTGCTGACCAACTTAAACCGCAAAATTACTCATACTCTGCAGTCAAACGTATTCAAAAGGTTCGTTAGATAATAACGAGGCAAACGGCTATCATAAATAATTTTGCATCGTTTTATATCCTAGCTCAAGTTTGCAGTATTTTAGTAATGTACATTTTGAACTAC
>NC_051409.1:4941067-4941183 GCF_015228065.2 Penaeus monodon | reverse complement strand
TCTAATCTGCCAAAGCAGGCATCCCTAATCAACCAACCTCATTACAACAACAGGTTCTGCAACATAGGTCACTATATTCATGCAAGATTTATTGGCATCAGATACACTTTTTCACT
>NC_051409.1:4940661-4940829 GCF_015228065.2 Penaeus monodon | reverse complement strand
AATAACAGATCCCACAGTTTTGTCTTCAGGCTTTCGATCACGTCAATGACGCGCAAAATATCTTGATTATTGATGATGCAATATAGTTCATTTGTTAAGTCTTAATAGCTGATACCAATGTGCTATTTAAAGGTGTATTAACATTTAAATTACAATGCGGATCCGATA
>NC_051409.1:4940022-4940384 GCF_015228065.2 Penaeus monodon | reverse complement strand
CCTCAAAATTACGAAAATCATTTGAAAATTATATAAAAAGTATTACACATCTTTCCTGAGGAACATTCTTATAGTCCCAATTAAAGTTATTTATTCGAAATTCCTTTACTACGTCTAAAATTCAGTACAAGGCTGTCATTCTGTACAAAGCGTCGAAAACAAGAGCTATTTGTGTGGAGAATTCGTCGTTTCAACATAAATGTAAAATGCAGTAGTTGTTATTGTGTTTTCAGGGGAATTTAAAGCAAATAATGTTATATTCCTTAGACTCTTGAATTAATTCTGATTATTAATATGTTTAAAGGTTATGCAAATTTCACAATAAATTCATTAATTAATATGCGCATCAGATCGTAGCGAAC
>NC_051409.1:4939716-4939853 GCF_015228065.2 Penaeus monodon | reverse complement strand
TGTATTTCATTCTTTCAAAAAATCTTTTGAAAAAATCATAAACTGGTATTTAATAACGTGTATAACAACCACAGCACTGATTCATACCTTATTTACACATCAATGAAGAAAAATTCAAAATATCACCTTATCCTTAA
>NC_051409.1:4939183-4939494 GCF_015228065.2 Penaeus monodon | reverse complement strand
ACTTGAATTACAGAAGCAACATATAATATCATTGCAATGTCCCTGAACTCTGCAAAGTATTTACGAATTGCACGAACCGTGACGTAATTCTAAATCGCATTAGTTCCTTCAGAACAGTATTTGAAATTGTTTAAAGAATTGTTGAAGAAGAGAAGAAGAAGAAGAAGAAGAGGAGAAGGGAAAGGAAGAGAAAAAGAAGAAAAAAAAGACAGAAAGAAAAGAATTAAAAAGAAAAAAAAATGAAAAAAAAGAAAAAAGAAAAAAGAAAAGGAAAAAAAAAAAAGAAAAGAGGGGAAAAAAAAAAGGAAAAA
>NC_051409.1:4937332-4937767 GCF_015228065.2 Penaeus monodon | reverse complement strand
ACCCCTCAAACGAACCAAATATCTTGCTCCTAATGAACCCAACTTCTCGGTCGCGTTCATTAACACATCGAGAGAGAACACTCGAGAACGTTCCTCCTCCCTCCGCTGGTTTCTATCGTGTTTTCTTTGAGAGAGAAAAAAAAAAGAACAAATCTTTTTTTTTTTTTCTTCGTTAAATTGATTCGAACAGATCAGCGACTTTCTAAATCACTCTCTTTCGAACGGCGTAAGGTGCGAGGGGGAAATAATGATAGAGGGGAGGGAGGGAGGGGAAGGGGGGGGGGTAGGGGAAGGAGGGGGGGCGGAGATTTGGGGGAAGAAGTAAGGGGGGGGGGTTGGTGGGGGTGTAAGGGAGATGGGGGGAAGGATAGGGGTGAAATTATGGGGTTGATTTTCCTCATGGGTACGATCGTAAAATTCAAGTTCCTTCTCGTT
>NC_051409.1:4937112-4937222 GCF_015228065.2 Penaeus monodon | reverse complement strand
TTATTCCTTTATTCGCTCCGTATGTGTCATAAAAGCAAAATTATGAAAGGGAAAAATTAAAACAGAAAGATATTATGAAATAAAAAAGGGCGTACATGGTGAAATGAAAT
>NC_051409.1:4936570-4936780 GCF_015228065.2 Penaeus monodon | reverse complement strand
TATATATACAAAACATGAAAAAAGATAACGAAACATTAAAAACGACAGAGAGAAAGTGAAATTCTAAGATAAAAAAAAAAGTTATACATATCTACAAAAAAGAAACAAAAAAGATAAGAATCAGATATTGCAAATGCATAATGCTATCTCAAGGAGAACAGGTTTGCAGAGAAATACGTGAGAAAGATAGATTAACTATTAGGAAAAGCG
>NC_051409.1:4934440-4934747 GCF_015228065.2 Penaeus monodon | reverse complement strand
CGCCTGTGATGAAGTCAACAAGTGCGAAATTCCCATAAATCAAGCCTGGAACTTCACCCTAGTAGCGAAGTCATCCCGAGCGACCGATATCTGGAGCTGAAGTTCAGACGTCGCTTCGGAGATAAAAGGAGGAAGTTTTATCTCGTATCCATGAGAAGACGGCCGTAGGGGGGTAGAGGGGGGGAGAGGGAGGCTTGGAGGGGGGAGGGGGAGAGAGGGAGGTTTGGAGGGGGGGAGGGAGGGAGAGGAAGTTTGGAGGGGGGGAGAGGGAGGTTTTGAGGGGGGGGGAGGGAGAGGAAGTTGGGGG
>NC_051409.1:4933759-4933889 GCF_015228065.2 Penaeus monodon | reverse complement strand
TTCAACGTTCCGTGAATTATTGCAAGATCGCGTTGCAACATTCGATAAAGGCAACGAGTATCTGCAATATCATGCAACTCAGTTCACCCTAAAGCTTGGCGAGCGCGATTGCGAAACACTTAATTACATG
>NC_051409.1:4933527-4933658 GCF_015228065.2 Penaeus monodon | reverse complement strand
TTCCCATGTCTTCCACGTATGAAAAAAAAATATTACCAACATGACTGGACGAAACGGCACCCGAATCTATGAGGAAAAATAGCATCGGCTTCTTGACTCATCGCGATAAATAAACAGATCTGAATTATTTC
>NC_051409.1:4932418-4932528 GCF_015228065.2 Penaeus monodon | reverse complement strand
AAATCTCTCGAGACCGACCAGCTAACCGAGGGCCATTCGCGCTACCGAAACCCGAACTATTTTTTATCCCTTTTTTTCTATCACCCTTCTTTTTACATGACTACTCTGCC
>NC_051409.1:4931790-4932138 GCF_015228065.2 Penaeus monodon | reverse complement strand
TATCCTGTCTATTGACGTCACAACGCCTGAGGGAATGTCCTACGTGAGGGCCGGCTGGAAGACTGAACCCCCCCCCCCATTCCTGGTTCTCTAACCCACCCCCCTTCCCACCCCTTCCTGGTCCTCGCCCCTCCCCCCTCCCTCCTTCCTTCCTGGTAGTCTGCCCCCCTTCCCCCTCCCTTTCTGGTCCTCTCCCCCTCCCCTTCCTTCCTTCCAGGTCCTCTGCCCCCCTCTCCCTCCCCTTTCTCTTCCTCCCTCCCCTCCCCCCTTCCCCCTTTCTTCGATCAGGGCAGGTTAACGACCCCTACAGGCCACTCTGCATGTCGCTAAGGGTGAAGGGGAAAAAAA
>NC_051409.1:4930605-4930828 GCF_015228065.2 Penaeus monodon | reverse complement strand
ACTTTGAGATAATTGGTGGGGGGGGGGGGGGGAGTAGCACCTGTTGGGAAAATAGGAAAATGGGTCAAAATTTCCCAAAAGAAATTGGCTTTGTCACTTTTTTCGCTTTTGTGTTTCTTTAATTAATGCTATAGTTTAACTGAACTATTCTGCTATGAATGGCAAGGTGGGAATCTGTCTCTTGTTCCATCTCAGATATGCGACCCTTGCGGTACTAGTAAAG
>NC_051409.1:4930023-4930107 GCF_015228065.2 Penaeus monodon | reverse complement strand
TGTACATATAGTACTGATATGTTATTATCATAATCATCAGATTTATAGGTCGACGTGCAGTTGCCGGGCATAGAGCAGGCGTGC
>NC_051409.1:4929340-4929505 GCF_015228065.2 Penaeus monodon | reverse complement strand
ATAAAATACACAAAACAAACAACTTTTAAAATTTTTTTTAAAATTTTAATATTTTTTTTTTTTATTATTTTAAATTTATTTTTCATTTTTTTTAACAAAAAAAAACCAAAAAATTTTTTTAAAAAAAAGTTTTTTTAATATTTTAAAAAAAATTTATATACAAAA
>NC_051409.1:4928859-4929308 GCF_015228065.2 Penaeus monodon | reverse complement strand
ATATATAAATATATAAATAATATTTTTATATAAAATATTATAATTTTAAAATTATATGTGTATTTGTTTTTTGGGGTTTTTTGGTTTTTTTTAAAAAAAGAATTATTAAATTTAATAAAAAAAATTTGTTTTTATAAATTATAAGTTAATAATATAGAATTATTCACTTTAATAAAAATAATTATTAAAAATTTAAAATTTGAAAGAATTTAAATACATATTTTTTTTTAAAATAAAATAATAAATTTTTTATATATTTTTAATTAAAATAATATAAAAAAATTATATATATTATATATATTATTAGTATATTATATATTATTTTTACATTAAATTATAAATATCAAATATTATTAAATTATTATATAAAATTTTTTAAGGGAAAAATAATTTTATAAAATGGTAAAATTTTTAAAAAATTCCAATTATAATAAAAAATATATAAAAAA
>NC_051409.1:4928653-4928768 GCF_015228065.2 Penaeus monodon | reverse complement strand
CCCCTTTGGGGGGTTTTTAAAAAAAAGTTTTTTGTCAACAATAAATAAAATATTATTAAAAAAGAAAAAGGATTTAAAAGGACTTTAATTATAAAAAATAAAATAAAAAATAAAA
>NC_051409.1:4927556-4927744 GCF_015228065.2 Penaeus monodon | reverse complement strand
ATAGACATAATTAGTCTAAAGAGAGGGTTTTTAAAATAGGAATTTGCTCTATATAAATCGTGGCATTAATTTTAAAAAGAACGTGGGGGACCAGTCACCACAACGACTCACCTGGGCCATTTCTTTTTTGATACCCAGTCATTTTTGCAAAAAAAATAATCGATTTTTTTCCAAGGGTGATGTCGGGG
>NC_051409.1:4927444-4927516 GCF_015228065.2 Penaeus monodon | reverse complement strand
CAGTCGGGGTTTTTTTCTTGTCTAAACTTTTGCCACGGTAGATTTCCCTGATGAAAAAAATTTGTTCATTAT
>NC_051409.1:4927067-4927344 GCF_015228065.2 Penaeus monodon | reverse complement strand
CCCTTATGACGTTATTTTCCCCCTTCCACAATTACCTAAGAAATTTCGAAGGAGTAATGTAGGGTGAAACCAAAGTAGATAACTAGTAATGGGTTTTGTTCAAGTTAACAAAATATCCTTTTTGCCACTCTGTCTCCCCCCCTCGTGACCCCCATGTTATTTCAATATCTTTTTTTAATTGGTTGATATTGGGTTCAACGTAGGGGGCAGTAAAAAATTTTTTAGCCTTTAAGTGTGACACTGATTTGGGCCAAAGGGGGTTTTCATCCTTCCCCCT
>NC_051409.1:4926783-4926978 GCF_015228065.2 Penaeus monodon | reverse complement strand
TCCCCCCCTTTTTTTTTCTTCTTAAGTCCTTTATAAAAGCAAAGCCGGGTGTAATCCCAAAATTCGACAGAGTTTTCGCGTTTTAACGCGTATTTTAATGCAATACTCAGAGGTAGAGTGCTGGCTTTTTATTGGAGGGCCAGGGGGCACGGCCCGGTCAGTCTGTCTCGTCGATTAGTATAATGGAGTCATTGA
>NC_051409.1:4925331-4926727 GCF_015228065.2 Penaeus monodon | reverse complement strand
GGACCCAATGCATTATCCTCAGCTTGGGGCATATATAGCATAGAACGATTAAATAAGCGACAATCGGGGAGGCCTATGAAAAAAAGGTTCCCGTCCCGGGTTGAGATAGATTTTACTTTTTGTACTTGTTAAAAACGTCAATGAACACTAATCCCTTATCCTAGCATTTATGGTAGAGACAATGGCTTTCGGTTTTCTTCCATAAAGGTACATTTTTAAATTTTAAAAAATCTTCTGGGGATCTATATTTCGTCGTTAAAGTGAAATTCCTATAAATACAATTTTACATGAATGGATGAAGAAAATTTATGTGCCGTGCAAACCCCCTTTTTCTACCAATCAACCAGAAGTAGATTGCATGAAGACATTAATATAATGGGGACACACGACTTGCGACCCCTAGCACAAAAGAGGATCGCAGAGCCTTCTCATGCTTGTAAGAGAATTGCTTGTTTGTCTTTCCCTGATCGGGAAAAGAGGCGAAAAGGGGTCCTGTCGACTGGTGGCAGACCAGTTGCTTCCCTGGGGCCTGCTGCAGGTGGGGGTGGATGCCGATGATGAAGTGAGGAAACAGATGTTGAAGACAAACCCACTCGATGTGTTTAGGTAGGCCGTGCGGGCAGGAAGAGCTGGTCTCCCTTTTGAGCGAAGAGCAACAGCAGCATCGTCAGGTCATGGGGCCCTCGCTCGTTTAATTTTTCCCGGGCAAGTGAAGCGACCAATACCTGTCGCCGAAAAAAGGAAATTCATTGAAATTAGAGACATATAAATCTGGGGAAAAATCTAAAAAACCACTTTTTTTCTAGAAATAACAGGTGGACACGAACCCCAACAGTGAAGGAGGTATGAGGCCAAAAAAGGTGGTCCACAGGTGGGCTGTGCGAGGGACAAAGGGCAAAAGGGGGCAGGTTTTCCCTCCCCAGAGAGCGTCCCCGACGTGGTTTGGTCCGTGGTCGGGCAATGCACACCTGGAGTCACGGCTCACGTTCACGCCACCTGGGGCCACGTTCGCCACCGTTGGACCAAATTAGGAAAAAATACACGCCATAGTATTGCTCAAATTATGTACCTAGGTGCGATACTCTCGCACTTTTCTGACAGTGGACTTGTTTCAGGGGACCGGGGAAAAAAACAAACTTTAGATGAAACAAATTTCGAATTTTACAAAATAACAAGATTTCCGACAGTATAAGGATAAACACTAACCGTTATCACACTTTGCTCTGTTTGTCCCAAGGGGGTTACAAGTGAAGCGAAAAGACAGCTCCCAAAATCACTCAAGTCCCGTTCAACCGGGGTTTTCCCGAGCCCTTGTACTTGTAACCTGGAGGTATAAGGGATAAAGGCAGAGACAAAACACTCATACACGTGCAATCCATTCTTTCTACCCCCCCCC
>NC_051409.1:4922394-4923860 GCF_015228065.2 Penaeus monodon | reverse complement strand
TGGACTTGCACGTGTATGAGTGTTTTGATCTCTGCCTTATCCCTTATACCTCCAGGTTACAAGTACAAGGGCTCTGAGAATCCGCTCGTGTTAGAACTGGACTTGAGGTCGACTGTGAGCTGTCAGTTTCAGCTTCACTTGTACCCTTGGGACGAACAGGAATGCGAAGTGATGATAACGGTTAGTGTTATATCCTTATATCTGTCGGTAATCTTGTTATTTTGTAAAATTCGTAATTGTTTACATCTAGATAGTTTGGTATTTTTCTGGTCCCACTGAAACAACGTCCACTGTCAGCATAAAGTGCGAGAGTATCTGCACACTAGGTACATAGACTTGAGCAATACTATGGCGTGTATTTTTCCTAATTTGGTACCAACAGGTGGCGAACGTGGCCCCAGGTGGCGTGAACGTGAGCCGTGACTCGCAGGTGGTGCATTGCCCGACCATCTTGGACCAATACCACGTCAGGGACTGCTCTCTGAGGGAGGGACTCTGACCCTGTTGCTCCGTCTGTCCCGTCGCTACAGTACCACCTGTGGACCACCTATTTGCCTACATACCTCCTTCAGCTGTTGGGGTTCGTGCCCACCTGTTATTTCTAGAAAAAAAGTGGCTTTAGTATTGTTTCCAGAATTTATATGTTTCTAATTTCACAATGACATCCTTTTTTTTTCGGTGACAGGTATTGGTCGCTTCACTTGCCCGTGGACAGGTTCAACGAGCGAGGCACCATGAGCCTGACGACGCTGCTGGTGCTCATCTCGCTCTACACGGAGACCAGCTCTTCTCTGCCCAGCACGGCCTACCTCAAGCACATCGACGTGTGGTTTGTCTTCAACATCTGCTTCCTCACTCTCATCATCGGCATCCACCTGGGCCACCTGCAGCAGTGTCAGTGAGGGCACTGGATCTGCACCAGCAGTCGACGGACCCCTTTTCTTGCCTCGTTCCCTGATCAGGGACAGAGACAACAAGCAAGTTCTCTTACAAGCATGAGAAGGCTCTGACTGATCCCTCATTTGGCTAGGGGTCAGCAGAGGGCGTGTGTGCCATTATATTAACTGTCTTCAGTGCAATCTACTTCTGGTTGATCTGGTAGAGAAAAGGATTGCACGGCACATCAATTTTCATTCATCCATTCATGTTGAAATTGTATTTATAGGAATTTCACATTAACTGACGAAATCATAGATCGCCAGAAAGATTATTTATAAAATTAAAATGTATCCTTTATGGAAGAAAACACTGATAAGCCTACTTGTCTCTACCATAAATGCTGAGGATTAGGGATTTCACGTGTTCATATGATCTGTATTTAACACAGTAGCAAAAAGTCAAAATCTATCTCTAACCCAGGGACAGGAACGTCTTTTTTCTCACTAGGCCTCCCCGATTGTCGCTTAGTTTAATCATGTTCTATAGCTTATATATGTCCTAAGCTGAGGGATAATGCGATTGGGTCA
>NC_051409.1:4922132-4922309 GCF_015228065.2 Penaeus monodon | reverse complement strand
AGACAGACTGACCAGGCGTGCACCCATGGCCCTCCAATAGCAAAGCCAGCACTCTACCTCTGAGCTATTGCATTAGATAGCGCTGTATAAAACGCGAAAACTCTGTCGAGATTTATGGGATTACACCTCGGCTCTTGCTGTATATGACAAGGACTTAAGAAGAAGAAAAAAGGGGGA
>NC_051409.1:4921747-4922022 GCF_015228065.2 Penaeus monodon | reverse complement strand
TGAAGACCTCCTTTGGCCAACTCGAGTGTCAGCACTTAACAGGCTAAAAATTTCTACTGCCAGCTACGCCTTGAGACCCAATATCAACCAATTAAAAAAAAGCATATTGAAGTAACATGGCGTCAGCGAGTGTGGGAGACAGAGTGGCATAAAGGATGATTTTGTTAACTTGAACAAACCTATTACGTAGTTACTCTACTTCGGCTACACCCTACCATTACTCCTTCGAATATTTGCTTAAGTGTAATATGTGGAAGGGGAACATAACGTCATAA
>NC_051409.1:4921053-4921503 GCF_015228065.2 Penaeus monodon | reverse complement strand
CACAGCATCACCTTGGAAAAAAATCGATTAGTTATGCAGAATGACGGCTATACAGCAAAGGAAGGTGAGAGGAGGTGACCGAACATCAGTTCTATAAAGATAACAGGCAATATAGAAAGCAAATTCTTTCAAATACCGTCAGATCAATTAGTGACATGACGCACATCAATTCCACAATCCACATCACGCTAAAATAACAAAGCGATCAAAAGGACGCAAAAATCCATGGTAGGAAGCCTCCGGGTTGAAGAATCCATTATGGTACAGCGGAGGAAGTGTGTCGCCATGAGATATGTCCACAAAAATCATATAAAAAATACGATAATAACAAATTCAATACAAAAAGATAGGAACCTCTCTTCTTAGATCTCATTTCTCTTGGCTGCGCTCTCCTTCCTCACAATTCCTCCATCCATAATAAATAATAAAATTATGCTTCAAAGAATATTA
>NC_051409.1:4919259-4919387 GCF_015228065.2 Penaeus monodon | reverse complement strand
GATGATATGAAATATTTGCATGCATTCTGTTTTCTGCTTCTACCTAATACTTACTATAACTCAGAGAAAATGAACGAAAAAAAGCGAAATTAACACGTGGTGCATAATGCGATGTGTGTGTTTATAGT
>NC_051409.1:4918554-4919237 GCF_015228065.2 Penaeus monodon | reverse complement strand
GTGTAGCTCTGTGCCGTTGTCCAGGCGGCCATATATTGGATACGCTCAACAGCGCCCTAAACAGGTTTCTTGCGGTTGCCTTCCCGTTTCTCCTGTTGCATATTATTTTACGATATCGTCGCTTTTCCGTTCTTTAAGTACGTTTAGAAGGTTCTAAGCCGATATTTTATGTAAGAATATAGGTAACGAAAACAAAATCAATGATTTGTTTATTATATTCGAATAAAAAGTAATGAGAGAAAGTTTATTAAGTATTTTGTTGAGTCCCCCTCACTCTTGACAAAATATTAATTAGTTTAAAATCTTTTGTATCTATGAATATTTTAATTTTGACTTTTAAGTCTGATTCATAACTTAAAAAAAATCACTAAATACAAGGTTCTTATAAAATAATAGTTAGCCTTAAATTTTATTATCATTCTGTAAAGAAAAAATTTTCAATAAATCTATGGTAAACTCAAATTTTTTAAATTAATTTGAATTGGCCGACTAAATTGATTACAAAATATAATCAGTTCACATTCAATCCTGACTTCAGACCTAGGTTCAATATAAAACACGAAAAGTAAAGAAGTTAATGAGTAGGAATATTATATTATTTTTATTTTTTTATATTATCAGTTCTATCGAAATCCAACAAAAGAATGATTAAGATTAAAGGTTAAACAATCATCACAACAACG
>NC_051409.1:4918160-4918531 GCF_015228065.2 Penaeus monodon | reverse complement strand
GATCCTTAAACCCCTTTAAATTCGGACACGAGCGAAGCGGAGGCGAGGGGGAAAACCACGTTAGGTCTGTCTCGTGTGGACAAAAAGTTGGGTACAGTCGGGACACGAGGTTTTACTCTGGGCAATGACACCGCCGCACAGTGTGGTGGGTGTGGGGGGGGTATCGGGTATATGGTTATGATGATAAATATTTGTCGGTCCTACGATCCACCCCAATTATGGGAGGGGGGTTGGCTTTACGTGGAACGAAGGGGATTATAAGGGAAGGGTCCTTAGGGGCTTTGGCTTTGGATTTGCCCCGTGGAGCAGGGGGAATAATGGAAGAAGAAGGATGTGTAAGTGTGGATGAAAAAAAAATAAAACGCATTAGT
>NC_051409.1:4917874-4918061 GCF_015228065.2 Penaeus monodon | reverse complement strand
AAAAATTTTACACATATAAAAAAATATATTAATATTTTAAAAATAACTAAATACCTACAAAAAAATAATAAAATATATAATAAAATAATAAATATATAATATAATACATACAAAGACATTTTCCCCTGTTTATACGATGGAAGAAAAAAACCCACAATACAAATACAAAAAAAAATTTTTGTTTTTT
>NC_051409.1:4917086-4917424 GCF_015228065.2 Penaeus monodon | reverse complement strand
CGAGCGCGCGATCCGAGCGACCGACCCACCACGTGTTATTTATACATAAGCTGCAACCCCCAACCTTCACCCCCCCCCCCGTAAAAATTCACCCTTTTCTAGCGTCTTCTCCTCTTTTTCCTCTCTCTGCCTCGCGATTATTTTCGTCTCTGCCTCTTCCTCGGTTTACTTTGCCAAGAGGGTAGTAGGGAATAGGGAAGGAGATAAGGCGTGGATGGGAAACCCTACGTCCCTCATCAAAATGAGTGTGCCATTCGAATTTGTAAAGAGGACGGCAACAGCGACCCATAAGCAGGGTTGTTGCGCAGCGTCCATCGGCGGTGGGCCACCCCCCTGCC
>NC_051409.1:4913831-4914259 GCF_015228065.2 Penaeus monodon | reverse complement strand
ACGGTGTATATCTACAGGCGCATATATGCGTTCTTAGGTGCCCGACCATGCATATGTACGAGCATTAAACTGTTTTCTGCTGAGCATTTTTTTTAAATTCAGTTATTTGTGCTGTGTGATCTTTTTGTTTTAAACATTGTATTTGATGATAATGTATAATACAAAATTCTCGGAACTAAATTTTCATGATTTTTAACCTCGTTCTCCTTGTCACGAGGTAAATGCTCCGTGTGCCATGTTCAGAGTATGTCTTGCTCTTTCTGTGTTGATGTGATTATTACAAAGGCATTAGGGGTTGAATATATCTGCCGACCAGCATATTAAGTACGAAAAACTGAGAGGACTATGCAGTAGGAATCTTACGATTTTATTTTCGTTTATTTATTTAGTAAGTAAGAGTTGCCTTTCCCTCTATAAATATGCTGTGG
>NC_051409.1:4913142-4913755 GCF_015228065.2 Penaeus monodon | reverse complement strand
TGCTCTTTTGTCAGCACATGTCTTCACGGAGTTAATAGGGATGCCTCTTAAAATACCCACTCGATTAGGCTGTAAATACCCACTCGATTACTGGCTGTAAAAGGCTGACAAAAGAGGGTATCAAACAGACATACCCGAGGACACACTGAAAGGTATAATACTGCCAATGCCAACAGCAGTTCATAAAACACTAGTTTAATGAGCTTGAATACGTACACGATGAAGGGGGCGTAAAGAATGGAAAATTTATTTAACAGACAAATTTATTAACTATTTGAGAACCTTGGCAATAAGTCTCATATTCTAAAACCCTTTACATACATTGAGTTATTAAAACAGAACAATTTATACAAAAAAAAACATCATAAGAAAAACGTCTCTAACACAGATTTAGATACCACAAATAACATCGCATGTTTACGACAGCAAATATATGCAAATATGTCTGAGTTGGTGTCAGATTTAAATCTATTCAAATCGCCACCGCAGCGCATAAAGAATAATAATAATAACAACATTTCTGGCCATTTTGTGAAGGAATTTACCTTTACAAAGTTGCTAGGATGATGTCTCAGCATGAAGTCACGACAAAAATGTTTGATCAAATAAACAT
>NC_051409.1:4910425-4913117 GCF_015228065.2 Penaeus monodon | reverse complement strand
ATCTGATAATAAAATTGAAGACATTATCTTATCAAAACATTCATAAGTGACCAAAAAAAAAAAAAATCTACCAAATTCGGGAAGAACATACATCAAAATGAAAAATAATAAAAATAATAAAAAACAACAAATACAAAAAAAAAAAAAATCAAAGAACTAACGAGAAGAAAAGGTAACCATAATAACAAAAGTAACAAACACACAAAATAACAAAAGAAAGACCAAAGAAAGATGATACGAATCATAACAGAAAAAGAAAGCGCAAAGAGATGAGACAAAAATTATACTAAAAACACCAAATAAACAAACAAACAAAAAACAATAAAGTAAAACGAACACAGAAAAAATACCAACCATAACAAGACAACGAACAAACAAACATCAAAGACAGAACAAAGAAAGAAGTTGTCAATTATAACAAAAACAACAAAAATAGCAAAAACAAAGAAATAATAGCAAAAAAACAATAAAAAACAAAATAATAGCAGAATAACAATAAAAAAACAAAAAAATAATAGCAAAAACAACAAAGAAATAATAACAAGAACATCTATATAATAATAAAACAACAACAAAATAAGATAAACAACAATAATAACAAAGACAAAAAAAACACGAAATACAGCACAAAGAAACGAAACTAAAAAAAAACAAAGAATCAAACAAACAAACAGCAAAAAGAGAGGGAACAAATACGAACAAAGAAACAAAAACAGAACACCAACGGCAACACAAAGACAAAGAACAACAAACAACAAACGCCACCAAGAGCAAAGCCAGTACTTGGAAAATCACGAGTGAATGACATCATCCCCACAGGAAATCGACGGAGCTAACGTGACGTTCGTCATGTTGCTAAATGTTGCATCATGCCTCAACGTACCGTGGTGTACTGGGGGTAGCATGGTGTACTGGGGGTAGCATGGTGTACTGGGGTAGCATGGTGTACTGGGGGTACCATGGTGTACTGGGGGTACTATGGTGTACTGGGGGTACCGTGATCTACTGGGGGTACTATGGTGTACTGGGGGTACCGTGATCTACTGGGGGTACTATGGTGTACTGGGGATGCTATGGTGTACTGGGGGTACTATGGTGTACTGGGGTACCATGGTGTACTGGGGGTACCATGGTGTACTGGGGGTACCATGGTGTACTGGGGGTACTATGGTGTACTGGGGGTACTATGGTGTACTGGGGGTACCATGGTGTACTGGGGGTACTATGGTGTACTGGGGGTACCATGGTGTACGGGGTTACTATGGTGTACTGGGGGTACCGTGATCTACTGGGGGTACCATGGTGTACTGGGGGTACTATGGTGTACTGGGGTACTATGGTGTACTGGGGGTACCATGGTGTACTGGGGGTACTATGGTTGTACTGGGGGTACTATGGTGTACTGGGGTACTATGGTGTACTGGGGGTACCATGGTGTACTGGGGGTACTATGGTGTACTGGGGTACTATGGTGTTACTGGGTGTACCATGGTGTACTGGGGGTACCATGGTGTACTGGGGGTACCATGGTGTACTGGGGTTACTATGGTGTACTGGGGGTACCGGGGATCTACTGGGGGGTTACCATGGTGTTACTGGGGGTACCATGGTGTACTGGGGGTACTATGGTGTACTGGGGTACCATGGTGTACTGGGGGTACTATGGTGTACTGGGGTACTAGGGTTTGTACTGGGGTACATGGTTGTACTGGGGGTACTATGGTGTACTGGGGGTACTTGGTTTACTGGGGGTACCATGGTGTACGGGGTTCTATGGTGTACGGGGGGTTTACCGTGATCTGGGGGGGTTTTGGTGTACTGGGGTGTACCTGGGTACCATGGGGTACTGGTGTACTGGGTACTGGTGTCTGGGGTACCATGGTGTACTGGGGGTACTATGGTGTACTGGGGATGCTATGGTGTACTGGGGGTACCATGGTGTACTGGGGGTACCATGGTGTACTGGGGGTACCATGGTGTACTGGGGGTACTATGGTGTACTGGGGGTACCATGGTGTACTGGGGGTACCATGGTGTACTGGGGGTACCATGATGTACTGGGGGTACTATGGTGTACTGGGGGTACTATGGTGTACTGGGGGTACCATGGTGTACTGGGGGTACTATGGTGTACTGGGGGTACCATGGTGTACTGGGGGTACCATGGTGTACTGGGGGTACTATGGTGTACTGGGGGTACCATGGTGTACTGGGGGTACTATGGTGTACTGGGGGTACTATGGTGTACTGGGGGTAGCATGGTGTACTGGGGGTACCATGGTGTACTGGGGGTACCATGGTGTACTGGGGGTACCATGGTGTACTGGGGGTACCAAAGTGTACTGGGGGTACCATGGTGTACCGTACAATTGGTACCTTGTCCCCTACGATGCGATTTTGTAATACCATAACGCAATAATGGTACTTCTCATCATAACATGTAGATTACTGGCCAACATAGAGACAAGCCACATGGTACTAGTGATGATGGTATGCTGGTGTGTGGTATATGTGAGTATTTGTCATCGATATAGGTCAATATTAAGCACGTTTTAAGCGAACTCCACATAACTGACACATTTACAGCAGTTTGTGAGACAGGGTATCATTATGCAAATTAGGTTGTGATGTGTTGGTTTTCTCATTTTCTTTAATTTTCTCTCGATAATTTTTATCTTTTTTTCTCTTCTGG
>NC_051409.1:4910017-4910212 GCF_015228065.2 Penaeus monodon | reverse complement strand
CTCATCCTAAAAAAAGAAGAAAAGAAGAAATATTCCTTTTAAAAAAGTCTAAAACGCGCGCAAAAATAACATTTTGATTTATATCTGAATTGGACAAATTGCGTGTTGGAATTCAGATGCCTTATTTGCTCTGAAGAGATAATAGCATTTTTTTTTATCCTCATCTTGTTATCACTGACGTTCATATCATTATCA
>NC_051409.1:4909283-4909382 GCF_015228065.2 Penaeus monodon | reverse complement strand
TGTGAAGGACATCATAGGAAATACCATTCCATGCCTGATTGTGGAGACTGATGTTTACTAAGAACATTGTGGTTGTTTGGTGTTTAAATGAGAAATCAC
>NC_051409.1:4908732-4908956 GCF_015228065.2 Penaeus monodon | reverse complement strand
GCTTTTCATTTTTTTAATAAGCTCCGAAACCACAGCCCCACAGCCGATCGAACCCCACTGCACCGCCACACCTGCACTTCGTTATAGACAGAAGAGCATCACAAGGCGTTTCGAACACCAAGTCTGTTAGGCAATCGACCATCTCCGAATCCTTAAGGACCGTTGCCCGATGTTGCAACGCTTACTTGGCCAAACTGCTTGCAATGTCAGGTGCTTTGGCTGCA
>NC_051409.1:4908476-4908668 GCF_015228065.2 Penaeus monodon | reverse complement strand
TTGCAATACTGGACGTTGTCTGTTGGTGTTGTGTTTTATCTGGAGAAAGAGCTCGACATATTCTTTATATATTTTTAGTTCTTCTTATTATTTTTTTTGTCTGTCGGACATTCTGGAGGTTATATCTGTTAGCAGAACATACCAACATATAATGAGTATCTATATTCTAGATATACATGTACAAATGCAAAC
>NC_051409.1:4906762-4906896 GCF_015228065.2 Penaeus monodon | reverse complement strand
GTGAAGAAACCACACCATCTTAATTTGGCTTCTTGCGTCGTCTTCAAGGGTCTCCGCCACCTTCGCTGGTCCTCTAGTCCTTGCATTGCTGGCCTTGATATATTGCACAATCACCCCTGCAACAAAATATCCTA
>NC_051409.1:4906133-4906363 GCF_015228065.2 Penaeus monodon | reverse complement strand
CGTGGCATCATACCTCCTGCACCTGTCACGACAACCAAGATTCACTTTCACAGAAAACAATGCTACATGTGACCGTATGCCATTTTGTCCAAATTTGGAAATGTAACATTACGCTTTGCCTGTTTCGTCTGGTTTCAGCCAGTGGCGGATCTAGAGGATATATATATAGATTTTTTTCTGGGAAGGCATTGTCGTGTGTTGGGGAGATGAGTCATTGTGGGTAGCGGACC
>NC_051409.1:4905152-4905245 GCF_015228065.2 Penaeus monodon | reverse complement strand
TATTTCTACATTTCTACGATAATTGTGCATCAAACACTCTGTTCAATTTAAAGTTTTGGCAATAATCTTTACTATATGATCCTAAAATCACCA
>NC_051409.1:4904956-4905113 GCF_015228065.2 Penaeus monodon | reverse complement strand
ATAATTGTGAAAATACTTTTTTTTATTCCTAAACTCTTGGCAAAAAAATCAAGATTGGAAACCAGCATTTTAAAAGTTGCATAGACGCACAAAGGCAATTAAATGCGCATTTACCATAATAAAAAAAAAAAATACAGATAGTCTCTTTTTCTATTAG
>NC_051409.1:4904834-4904922 GCF_015228065.2 Penaeus monodon | reverse complement strand
GGAAGCTATTATATAATTTCCTTTTCCTTAATTAGAGAGAGAAAAAATAATAAGAAATATTCTCCCTTCACTTAATAAAAATTATTAA
>NC_051409.1:4904490-4904777 GCF_015228065.2 Penaeus monodon | reverse complement strand
ATATATATCTAAAATATATTCTTCCTTAATTAGCATAAAAATAAACTCATTTTCCCCATCAGTAAAAAAAAAAATCAAATAAATAATAATAAATAAAATAAATAAATAAAATAAATGTATAAAAGAATAAAAAAAATGTATAAAGCAAAGCTAAGAAGAAAATTGAATGACTCGCGAATCAGCAGACACGAAGTAATTAAAACTCACGAATTAATTAAGGATTCGATAACTTGCCTGTGCTTCGTGACGTCATCAACTAGGTTTTTAGAAAAGGCGCTTGATAGGCA
>NC_051409.1:4902889-4903163 GCF_015228065.2 Penaeus monodon | reverse complement strand
AGCAATTACATTTAGGATATAAAATCTTTTCATTTTTTCCTCGTCTCCTGCTAGCCTTCCCACCCAAGCCTTCTCAATTCGGGGTCATTTCTTCCTCGCCTTGAAATCCCCCTGCTTTGTTTTATGAATATTTTTGTATGATAATATATGCACATCACGCACTGCTTCCGATGAATGCATATGCACTGCGTTATTTACATGAGTATGAACGTGTATTTCGTTGTTAGTCGCCTGACGTCACTTCTTTCTTTCGCTAATCCACCGAAAGTTATGG
>NC_051409.1:4902526-4902849 GCF_015228065.2 Penaeus monodon | reverse complement strand
AGTCTTTTTTTCTTATATACATAAAAAACTGGTTCTTTTTTTTCAGGTAAATGATAATCTGAATAAAAGGCTCTTGACTCCTCCCATTTAAAGGATCGACGGTGAATAGATAAAGGGGTCTTCGGCTTCCGGCGCTCCTATTGGCTGGCTGGGTATCGCTGGCTCCCAAAACGATTTCTGATTGGTCGAGGTCAGGCTGGATTGACTGGTGGACACGCCCATTTCTCCTCCTTTCCCACGAGACAGTCTTTGCATAAATGAACCGAGAGGAAAGAAGCGCCGAATGGATAGTGAATAACAGAGCTGTTGTTATGGAAATTAGA
>NC_051409.1:4901150-4901595 GCF_015228065.2 Penaeus monodon | reverse complement strand
TATTTAAACCGACAAGCCATGATAAAAAAACAAAAAACTTTCATTCATTTAAGTTATTCACAAAGTCTTCCTCTCTGTGTAAAAAAAAAAAAGAAATCGCGCAGAACGGCACTGCATAATACCTCAAATCGAACAGGTGTAAGTGATTGCAATTTAAAACTCTCTTGCAAATTTAGCATCTTTTAACACCTACAGCCTTTCTAAAATCAGTTACAAATCTATTAATTAAAGCTTCTATGATGCGAAAACTCATGTCTTTTAATACGAATTTTAATTAATCAACTTACAAAACCTCTTTTACGGCGTGGTTGCCAGGGCGCGCCAGGAAAATATATTAACAAAGATAATTTTATCATAATGTTCAATAAATCATTTATTCCTTCATTTTTTTTCAAGAAGATATTCAATTAAGAGATGACCGAGTTTTAATCTAATAATAATAACA
>NC_051409.1:4900717-4900952 GCF_015228065.2 Penaeus monodon | reverse complement strand
TATTTTTTTTCGCTAAAGCGTGTAAATTTTCAGTATCACGTAAATTTTCTGTACAGCTAGAAACAAGTGGAAGAAGAACAGAGATTTCAAAAGTGATGAATGATTTACTCAAGAGGAGAGAAGCAAGTGAGAGAAGTTGGAATTTTACTAGATAAAGAACGAGCAAAGTGTGTACTCAGATACTGGCAACTGTCAAATTACAAGAAAAAAACATTTAACATCTCTATTATTGCGG
>NC_051409.1:4899599-4900097 GCF_015228065.2 Penaeus monodon | reverse complement strand
TATTGCGGTAAATTCGCCGACATCAGAAAATACAGAAGAAACGATTGGTGAGTTCTATGAGACGCTAGAAAAAAAATGTAAATCTTTGTGTAACGACCCGGAGATCAAGAAGACAGAACGCGGTTGCTGTGAGAAACAGGTTTGAAAAACTCGAAGATGAATGCGAATCAAAGTGAAACACGTTCGTGAAAGATACTTATGACAGCAGCAAAGGACATAATGACAGAGAAGGAGAGGCAAGTACGGAGGAAATGGATGACAAGCGAGATTCTCGATCTTATGAGAAAAGGGACAGCAAATACTCAGGAGGGAAAGTCCAGAGTGCACAACGATTAGCAAGATGATCAAGGTCAAGTGCGGAGAAGCAAAGGAAGTGTGGCTTAATACGACATGTGAGGAGATTGAGCGGTGCAAAGACAGACTCAGCTACTTATGCACAAGAAGATCAAAGAGATTGCTGGCCACAGCTCATGTACATCGTCTGGGTGTGTATACAGG
>NC_051409.1:4897326-4897892 GCF_015228065.2 Penaeus monodon | reverse complement strand
TCTAAAATGTCTAAATTCTCTGCAACGCATGTAAATTATCTGTGATTATGTAAATTTTCGCGTGTAAATTTTCTGTAACATTTGCGATTTTTTTGAAGTCTGTGCTAATTTTAAAGAATGTTTATTAAGATAATTGACGAATGGCGTGGGGCGAACACGGGGAGACAGAACAGAGGCATTTTAATCTGCTGCTTCTCTTTAATCTTAATAATAATTTTCTTTAGTAATTCGCGAAATTATAGAGCATTACTATAAAATTATTTTAAGAACATGTCACGCCGTACAGGAACGAACTGCCTGCTCTGCGGCGGTGTCTGAAATACTTGTTTCTGTCAGGGATAGTGATTATAAAGATCAAGTAAAATGTGCTGCAGCGTAAGGATTTTCTTTTTTTTTCTTAGATTGATTGTGAGGTGGATATTCGCTGATGAAAATAGATGAGCCAGTTATTTACAGATTCGCAAGAAGACGCGGATAACTTTACACTCATCATCCCTTGGTGGCATAACGTTATGTTCACATTTCAAAGTCGATCGAATGGTTCCTTTTCGAAATAAACCTTTCTT
>NC_051409.1:4896867-4896938 GCF_015228065.2 Penaeus monodon | reverse complement strand
TAATATGTCATTGTTTATGATATTCATTTTTTTTATAGCTTCCTTGAGGGAACAATTTGGGCAAGAATGAT
>NC_051409.1:4896533-4896748 GCF_015228065.2 Penaeus monodon | reverse complement strand
AATTAGAATTGTTAAGATGAACAACGGAATTATGGACAGGGAAAAAGAGCAATGCAATGCAACCCTTTGCAAGCGCGTGAACCCTCCCCTTAATAAGTGTAATCAACGATCTTCTTCATCAAACTGACGCGTCTAATCCCAGGAATGAATAAAAAGAGAAGAAAATTAAACAAACTGGCAACTCACTCTGAGGCTGGAGCGTTCGATTCGCCGAG
>NC_051409.1:4896316-4896486 GCF_015228065.2 Penaeus monodon | reverse complement strand
ACTGGAGTTTTCTGTGTTTATGAAATGTGTCCTTTATATCTTATGTTTTATAAACACTATTTTATTCTTTTATTCTTTTTTTTTATTCGTCTATTCATTTATTTGTTTATTTTTAGTCAGAAGAAACAGCGATTCAGACGATTCCAGATTTAAGAAAAGTTTTCAGTTAG
>NC_051409.1:4896047-4896292 GCF_015228065.2 Penaeus monodon | reverse complement strand
GGCTGGACGGTGCATAGTACCTGAATGAGGTTTTAAAAGGAAAATAAAATAAAGTAACTATTAACGAAAAGAAAAATGCAGACCAATTTGCATTCATAATGGGACTTATCTTAACGCCAACAATTTTCTACGTTTCAACTTCCTGGATTTTCTTAAAAGTGTTTTTTTTTTCTATCTTTTTATTGCGTACATTAAGATAAGAATAAGTGGATGTGATAAAGAGAGGCATCTTTCTTTTTTGCATG
>NC_051409.1:4895068-4895188 GCF_015228065.2 Penaeus monodon | reverse complement strand
GCGCAACAGACTAAGGAAGAGACGAGACGAGATTACGTAATGAAGCGCACCTGAGTAAGAGGAGGAACTTGAGGAAGGTTGACCTTTGACCTCGGTAACGAAGTAAGGCCTTTCCGCGTC
>NC_051409.1:4894959-4895034 GCF_015228065.2 Penaeus monodon | reverse complement strand
TATCTGAATTCCCCCTTTATTTTATTGTGCTTCGGGATATCAGTATATAGAAAAAAATTATTGATAGATATAATG
>NC_051409.1:4894082-4894645 GCF_015228065.2 Penaeus monodon | reverse complement strand
AAATAAAATAGATGAACAAATAGATATTTATTTGTTTCCCTATTTTTTTCTCGGGCCATAAAAATGTGAAGAAAAAAAAAACAAGAAAGAGCATCATAGTGACATGTAGTTTGTAATGATAATGACAAAATTAATGACAAATAGGAATTATAGATAATCCCTATTATTATGAGAATTATGACACAGAAAGAATGAAATAAAGATTATGATAACGATACAGATGACATAAAAAAAAAAACGAAAAATCCTAAAAAAAAATAATAATAATAAATAATAATATAAAAAAATAAAGGGAAAAAAAACTAAAATTATGTTAATATAATGAATAAAGGAATAAAAAGATTAAAATCCTGAAATCATGTTAATATGATAAATAATAATAAAAATAAAAAGTGTAAAAAAATGTATAAATTGCAAAGCAAATGGAATAATAAAGGAAATCTAATAGTAATAGATGATAAAATAGATAATAAAATCGAAATGAAAAAAATAATTGTATATAAAAAAAATTGATAAATGACAAAGTAAAAAGCTTTTTTGTTTGTATTTTTGTAGAGTGAGAT
>NC_051409.1:4893539-4893700 GCF_015228065.2 Penaeus monodon | reverse complement strand
TCATGCATTGCTCCATGCAATCCATGCACCGTCTTCATGCATTCCGTGGCCTTTGTTGTGACAGATCAAGGCTTCGTTATTTTTATCGTTATTATGCAACATTGCTTCTTCCATTACTCATGCTATCATCGCTTCATTCATTATTCATCTCTATCGCTGGT
>NC_051409.1:4892658-4893450 GCF_015228065.2 Penaeus monodon | reverse complement strand
CATTCATGACTTATTAGTGACTCATGACTCGAGTCTTAGCGCCGACTCATGACTCATTGTCGCAGATTCATTTCTTCGTTAAATAAATGTCATGAATATTTTCGTTGGTTCATGACTGAAAATGAGGCTGACTCATGACTGGAATTTATCTTTGACTCATGATTGGAGTATATCGTTGACTCATGACTGAAATCTCTCCTTTGACTCATGACGAATTTATCTTTGACTCATGACTGGAATTTATCTTTGACTCATGACTGGAATTTCCCTCTGACTCATGACTGGAATTTCATATCAACTCATGACTGGAATTTCTGACTCATGACTGGAATTTCTCTCTGACTCATACTGGAATTTATCTCTGACTCACGACTGGAATTTATCTCTGACTCATAACTGGAATTTCATATCAACTCATGACTGGAATTTCTCTCTGACTCACGACTGGAATTTCTCTCTGACTCATGACTGGAATTTATCTCTGACTCATAACTGGAATTTCATATCAACTCATGACTGGAATTTATCTTTGACTCATGACTGGAATTTATCTTTGACTCATGACTGGAATTTATCTCTGACTCACGACTGGAATTTATCTCTGACTCACGACTGGAATTGATCTCTGACTCACGACTGGAATTTATCTCTGACTCATGACTGGAATTTCTCTCTGACTCATGACTGGAATTTCTCTCTGACTAATGACTGGAATTTATCTTTGACTCATGACTGAAAATGATGCTGACTCGCGACTGAAATGTATTTTATTCAATTTATCGATTTTTTTCA
>NC_051409.1:4892364-4892634 GCF_015228065.2 Penaeus monodon | reverse complement strand
CCATTACGCCAATAATGATTTGATTAAGAAACATCTATTTAATTCTTTGTTTGTTTTTTGATATTTCGTTGTTTATTTGTTGTCTTTGTTTATTTATTGTTTATCTGTTATTCTTTCGTTCATCTATTAATGATCTTTTATATTTTTTTATATTTTCTTGTTATTTTGTTTGTTTTTGGATTTTCGTTAATATAATAATATAGATAATTATTTGTTTTATTGATATAGATTTATTTGATCTATTGCTTTACATGACTCATCCCTTTTCTG
>NC_051409.1:4890136-4890265 GCF_015228065.2 Penaeus monodon | reverse complement strand
AAATGGGTTTCTACCAGTTACCACCAGTATCAATATCCGTGTACTTGTACTGTGCTATACATGTCTATGTGTATTTGTATATAGTTTATATGCCTATATATGCACGTATCTTGACTTATTTTTCGTATT
>NC_051409.1:4889661-4890044 GCF_015228065.2 Penaeus monodon | reverse complement strand
TTCGAACAATACAATATTGCTTTTCTGTATTTCCTTTCTTTCTCCTCTTCCTCTCTTTTTTGTTGCTGATCAAATTGAGTTGATTATATTGACAATTTGTTAAGCCATCCGCGTATTTATCCAAAATTACTGTATGCAGTCATTCATATATTTATCCATGTATTCATGCATTTATCCACGGACTTATGTATTTATTCATGTATTCATTTATCATTTATCATTGACCTCTATTGTTTAGCCGTTTCTTTTCCTTCCTTTCTTCACAAACAATACAATACTGTTTCGAGGAAGGAGGCAACCCACACAAAGCAGTCTCATGCATCCTGTCATTACGTCAGCGCAGGTGGCCAGGCATGCAGATGGTCATGAGAATGCTGGTCGTG
>NC_051409.1:4888937-4889376 GCF_015228065.2 Penaeus monodon | reverse complement strand
AAGTGGGAAAATGAGAGACGGATAGGGAGAAAGAAAACAGAGAGAGAGGCAACCATGAAGTGCGAAGGAGGTGAAAGTAGTTAGATGAATAAACGAAGAAAAAGAGAAAAGCTGAAATTAAGGGAGATACGGGAAGGAATAATGGGAAAAAGGGGAGAGAGAAAAAAAAATCTGTACACAGACAAAGGGATAGACAAATGCACTGGATTGATTAACCAGGTCGAAACAAGAGAGAAGGCGAAATACAATGAAAGAGACACAGGAGAGAATGAGATAAAGAGAAGAAGAAATGATAAGAAATAAAATAATCCTCGAGAAGCACACAGACAGACAAAGTGATAGCAAGAAGCACAGATGCCGGAAACAAGATTAACAAAGACACACTCATGTAGCAGTAGCTCCAGACGCGTTCTCAGCATTTATGGGGATAGATCAGACC
>NC_051409.1:4888037-4888512 GCF_015228065.2 Penaeus monodon | reverse complement strand
AAGACATAAGAATAAAAAAAAACTGAAGGCAGAGATATCAGTGCCATAAGAACTATAAAAATGTACAAGTATATAAAATATTTATAAAAAAAACATAAGAAATATAGAAATATATGAAAAATATATATAAAGTATATAACAAAAAGAAAGCAGCGACATCTATATTCTACTAAATGTTATACTAAATAAAGAGGACGATTATTATCTCCATAACAATTACAAAAAAAAACTTGAGATTTTTTTAGCCATCAGACATCAGCTTTAAAACAACTGACAAAAATAAATAAATACATTAGTTACCAACACATTTTCATTAAAAAAAAAAGCTTCATCCATGTATCGGTGATTAATTCCAAATAATCAAGAGGAAGGAGAAGAAAGAGAAGAAGAAAAAAGGTATAATAAAAAAGTCTAAATTTCATCAACCCAATGCAACTCAAAAATAAATCCACCTAACATCACGTCCACAGGTTAC
>NC_051409.1:4887148-4887931 GCF_015228065.2 Penaeus monodon | reverse complement strand
GTCATTCCTGCACACACACCTCCACCGCTGCCACCATTTAACAAAACCCAAGAGTCAGCAACAATGACAAGGTCAATTCCCGCAAGGTTGAAATCGTCATGCAAAAATCAAGCAGAAACCAACCTTGCTTTGCCATGAGGTCTGTTGTTGTTATAGACAGAGTGCATGTGTTGTTTCACTGCCTTTGCATGAGCGAGGGGAAGGTGTGCATGATTGGATAAGAGGGAATATCTTGTTTGGTAGTTAGAATATAGTTGTATGGATAAATGGGTAACTAAATACAATAACTTTGGATAAATACACGACTAAATACAATAACTTTGGATAAATACAGAACTAAATACAATAACTTTGGTAAATAATACTGAAATAATAACTTTGGATAAATACACAAATAATCTTTATGACATAATAACGAAAATGACCTGAATACAATAACTCGAGAAATACATGAATAAAATGAATAAGAATGTGGTAGGACACATTGTATAAAAATACGGAATTTCGCAATTTAGACGGACAAAACCAGGTTTAAATAATGAAACAAACGAATAAAACTTGTGGGATCCTAAAAAAAACAACCAGGAAAACTCTGACAAGTACAGACTTCGTCACACTAATAACTAATGAAACGATAATTAACAACCATATGATTCATTCAAAAAATAGAATGAAGTCGAGGCCAGTGAAGCTTAATCCTTCCTTCTTGATTTACTTACATCTGCATTTTTATTTACATATTCCTCGTGATTCTTTCGTATAAATTTCATTGAAGTGTGCATG
>NC_051409.1:4886706-4886832 GCF_015228065.2 Penaeus monodon | reverse complement strand
TTTTCATCTTCCGACAGATCTGTTCATTACGTTCATTCATTCGTTTCACTGCTTCGTATTCGGGGTCAGTTTCACTACGATACGGAGAATTGCCTCATTTATTTACTAAAATGTTATTCATTCATT
>NC_051409.1:4885871-4886323 GCF_015228065.2 Penaeus monodon | reverse complement strand
AGAACATCCCGATTATCAATTCCATTCACCTGTTCTCAGGTATTTAATGGCTCATGCTGTCTGAAAACACGTCCTCTATGTGCCCCGAATATTCCTCCCATTTCACCAGTCGCAATTACCATTAATGATGCCTCGTGGGTGCGGCCACGTGACCGTGATGACGTCATTGTTTGTTCTTGCCGACAAACGGGTTGACAGTTTTGCCTGCTCTGCCTTTGTCCGATTCCGTGGAATCTCGGGTGCTGGCTACGACTTAGGTTTTAGGGTTAAGTCTGGTTGTTGGGCATTAGCGTAGGCGATTTGGGAGACAGGTAGGAATCGTAGAGTTGGATATAAGGTTGAATAATTGGGGAAATAGTGTGAGGAGAAAGGAGTAGAGAATGGGTTTTTTTTTATCATTTTAATCTCGGCCTTTCAGTCCAGAACAAGGTCAAGCGCTCAGCGATTTTCTT
>NC_051409.1:4884809-4885585 GCF_015228065.2 Penaeus monodon | reverse complement strand
CAAATATTCCATATTATCAAAGTAGAAAAACTACCTACAGCACAAATCAGTAAAAGCCAGCACTTCTAAAAACACACACACGCAAAAAAAAAAACTTTGAATACGAATTTTTGCATCTGAATTTTTCAATAAACATCCTGTGATTTTCCACTGTTAAATAAAGCCCTTTTGACTTCGCTGTTGGCAGAAAGGTATTTCCTGAAGTAAATATACTCGTCAGATGTAACCATAATATGTTTTTTTTAATACTCATTATGAACAAAAAATCCTTTTTAAAACCAAATGAAAGGAGTAATGGTATAGATATAACGTTATTTCAGACAAATTGGAAGAAATGATATTTGAATTCTATTTGGCCAGACAGGTATTAAATGTTTGTTTTTTTTCTTAAGTAAGTTTGAAAAGCAAGTGTTCCGTGGTGACTCATGTGTATAACCTCCAACATACAACATAGAAACCGAGACATAGCATACAACATAGAGGCCGAGGCATAACGTACAGCAACAGGGACGGAGACATAACAAACAAAACAGGATCATTGGAAAACAACACAGGAACGAGGCATAACATACAACATAGAGACAAACAACATAGGAATCACGACATAACAACATAGGGAACGAGGGATAATATACAACATAAGAGACCGAGGCATAACATTCAACGCAGGGACTGAGGTATAACATGCAACATAGGGATCGAGACCGACACTGCGGTGCAAGATAAGCAGTCAGGAAATTGATAGCGAACAGGAAGCAAAGGGAAGAGCCGATGGA
>NC_051409.1:4883462-4883728 GCF_015228065.2 Penaeus monodon | reverse complement strand
TGCAGCTTAATCACACGTAACCAGGATCTCCGGAAAATATTTGAACGTAATATGATGTAATAACTCATGACAAATATACTCGCTCTCTCAGACATGTACACGGTAAAAAGACAAAGAAAAAAAAAACGTACATTTACTCAACGATGGTGCACATGTACACATATACACACCGTGCAGGCAGACACGTATGCATATATGACATGCCATCCGAATACAAAATTTATTTATTTTACCAGCAAAATGAAAAGTGAAGATCAAACAAACAA
>NC_051409.1:4883308-4883380 GCF_015228065.2 Penaeus monodon | reverse complement strand
GTATATATTTGTCATTTTGTGCTTAATGGCTACAAATGGTATTAGGAGTTGCATAATCAAAAAAGTACTGTA
>NC_051409.1:4882213-4882898 GCF_015228065.2 Penaeus monodon | reverse complement strand
GTTTCCAGAAGCGCGCACTTAAGATCATTGCTAAGTGCAAAGCAAATCCTTTGTGGGATTATTAATCTCCACTTCGTTTTCTTTGCTCCCACTCCTCTTTGCCAGATCTTGCAATATCCTGCATATGCACTCTTCTCATTATCATTTCAAGCATGGCAACAAGCAAACATTATCCACGCTCGACTGCTAGTTAATGTCCCTTGTCCCTCTCTCTTTTCTTTTGTTCCAATCGGCGAGGGGTTTTGAAAAAAAAAATCGTTTTTCCAAGCGGCAACTCGCCCTCATCACAGGGGTGTTGGCGACCGCCGCTCCCTCGGATTCATGTCACTAGTCATGTAGATACCAGTGAGCGCCGTGTGGAGGCCCTCCTCTCGACGGGCCAGCACTGAGTGCGTACGTGCAGATCCGCATGTAGACACCGGCGCTCTCCGCTCGCCGGCCAATCGGAGGCCCTCCTTCCCCCGCCGCTGAGTGACGTCGCCGGTGACGTCAGATTACGTCACTGAGGCCGATTGGGTGTGGAGTACCGTCGAAACGCGTTCGGGGAGGTATATCAGCGGCTCCCGTAGGACGAGCGGGCAGTCCGAAACGTAACCCGTTGTGTCCCCGGCTTTGGAGGAAGGCGGGGAGAGTGGTACCCGAAAAGGGAGAGAGGGAGGGGGGGAAAAAAGGGTGGAAGGATGGG
>NC_051409.1:4881908-4882151 GCF_015228065.2 Penaeus monodon | reverse complement strand
TTGTCGTCGCTGAAAAGACGTGGCATCGATCCGCCTCGCCACCATGTGTCACACTCAAACTCTGGTGTTGCCACAGTAACCCTCCCTCCTTGCGTTATCCTCTCGTTAGCTCGGTCGCTTGCTGGGGAGTCCGGAGTGCTTGGCCGTTCGACTGGGACACGGCGGCTGTCGAGGAGGAGGAGAGGGAGAAAGGCAAGAGGAAACCCCGGTGTCGAGAAGAAGTTTCCATGTTTACGTTTGCGA
>NC_051409.1:4881502-4881874 GCF_015228065.2 Penaeus monodon | reverse complement strand
TAAGTAGGTTTGTTGCAAGCAAGAGAAGAGAGTTTTTTGGACCTTTTGTTGGGAAAGTGATGTCTCGTTACGTGTTTTTCCGAAGTCCAAAAAGGAGAGAACGAGACGAAGAGAAAAACAAAAAGAAATTCCTTCATTGTGGCCAAGTAAAAAAAAAAATCGAGTCAAACGGGAATGAGAGGCAGACGTCAGCGTGCGCCTTTCCTTGACCTCCAGGCATTGCACGTGCAAGATTTCAGGCAGGTTTTGTGCAACAGAAAGACCTCTCTTTAGTTTCCTCTTGGCCCTTGTGAATTACGTGTGGCTGAGGCCTTGTGCTGAGGAGGAAATCGGACGTTTGTTGTGTGGCTTTCTATAGTGGGTTTTTGAAAT
>NC_051409.1:4881258-4881359 GCF_015228065.2 Penaeus monodon | reverse complement strand
TTGTCCCTTTTTCTCCCTTTCCCCCTCCCCCCCCGTCCTCTCTCTTTCTCCTAATTTCTGCTTTGCTACCTACCTTTATTTATTAATGATGTAACTTTTTC
>NC_051409.1:4880699-4881195 GCF_015228065.2 Penaeus monodon | reverse complement strand
CTGTGCTAAGCGTCACGTGACATTTATGTGGTAGGAAAGGTATGAATATACGTATGTTTATTTCAACGTGATTTAATGCTTTTCATTATTCTGTTATTTCTTTGTTTGTGTTTTTAAAACGAGTGTTGATAAAAAAAGGGTCTTGTTCCCTGGTATTGGTAATAACTTCACTGTTATGTCTATGAAGAAAGGTGTTCTGGGGTGTTTTGTACCTTTATTTATTGATATGTAACAGGTACCTAACTTTTTCGTGTATAGTTGGCATCTCTTCAGCAATGTAACTATATTGAGAAATCCGTTATTGTTGTTATTAGTCACTGTTATTGAAAGTGAAGAGAAAATTGTTGTTTTTTGGATGTATTATTCTTGCGATATTTATTTTGAAACAATAAAATATAATGATGCCAGAAGAATTACACCAGTAATGTAGTTATTATTAGTGTTAATATTTTAATGGTATATTTGTCGCTTGAAGTAATGAATATAATGATAGTGT
>NC_051409.1:4880355-4880426 GCF_015228065.2 Penaeus monodon | reverse complement strand
ATTTAGAAAATAAAAATGAAAGAATAAGGGTTTATTGATTCGATATGTGTTGAGAATGTTCAGGTGAACAA
>NC_051409.1:4878699-4878955 GCF_015228065.2 Penaeus monodon | reverse complement strand
ATAGTCACACGAATAAGTGTGTATGCAAATCGTTGCTAACATGCTGCATCCAGTAATGCTAATGTAGTAATTGCAACAGAATAATAAGTTGCACGTGGTCATTTGGTTTTTTTCTGCTTTGGAGGTTTAAAAATAAACACTGGATACCAGATACTTGCAATGATTTCCGTTAAGATATTATTGCATTTGTGATATAGAATGACTTTCCTTGCACGGAGCGTCTTTATATTGCAATCTCCCTTCCCCCATCTTTCTC
>NC_051409.1:4877542-4878483 GCF_015228065.2 Penaeus monodon | reverse complement strand
GTATTTCATGTTAACAATAACCCTGTCTTGATATAAAGTGACAGTACCTTTCATACCCATTTCTATATTCGTTCATATTGACCTTTCTTTTTTATCTTTAACTTACGACATTCAAAATATATTAAGTAACGGATTCTTTCCTGCGCCAATGTATTTCCTAACTCCACAAAAAGCACAAGAAGTTCACCCATTTCTTGCAGCTAGGAGAAGGCGAGGAACAAGGTTAAGACTCCCATCTTCATAGTAGTCTCATAGTGGTATATCTTCTAGCAGATTTATGGGGGGAGGGGAGGTTGGTTCTACGCTTACAAAAGATAGTCTCGCGGGAGTTGCAATCTCAAGCAAGTTCGTGAGACTACCTGAACCAATTAGGCTCCCTATATCTAGCAAGATTCACGAAGCAACAGATTAAAAAATAAAAATAATCTCCACAGGACTAGAATCTCGAGGATACATTCAAGCTAATGAATAAATAATAACAATGATAATAGTCTCAACAGGACTACAGTCTCGACGCTACACTCAAGCTACACCAACGAAATAGCAAAATCGCGAAGCCACACCCAAGAAAATAGCCTCCCGTGGCCTCAGTTTCCAGCAAGCTTCACTGGGGCTACATCTCTCAAGTAGTCCCGTGGCCACAGTTTCAAGCAAGTTTCACTAGGGCTACATCTCTCAAGTAGCCTCGTACATCTACTAGCAGACTCATGGGGCTACGCTGGATTCAGAGTCGCCTGTTTGTCACTGATTAATTAAATAGGTAGCTCTGAGTCCAGAGTTCACCATGTAAACAGCATCGAGCATCAATATAACTTCATTTTACCGGTCAGTCGAACTTCAGCCCTGGTGGACGACGAAGGGGAGAGCCTCGCGGGGGGAGGAACACAGGTAATGCGTTGAAAGGCAGTATTCGAAATACGATATGTGTGGGTTTTTTCTAA
>NC_051409.1:4876472-4876611 GCF_015228065.2 Penaeus monodon | reverse complement strand
ACATTTGACATTGTTTGTGTTGATGCGGCAATCTGCAACAGGAAGCCCGGCCACACTGCAATGGAAGCCTCTAACTCGCGCTGTGACGCAAGTGTTTAAAATTAGATCACTTCCTAGGTTTGTGAGTTTTGGCAAAATT